>NC_135812.1:37276904-37576904 GCF_964213995.1 Mustelus asterias | reverse complement strand
GGATTACTGGGCCAGTGGCAGTACCACTACATAATCATCTCCCCAAATGTGCATGTTGTGGCAGGAATATTCCAGCCCTTCAGCCCAGCAGAATCTTCCTGTCCCACCGATGTGAACGGAGATTTCGATGGCTCAATGACCCCATCGTGGGGGTGGGTGGGGGGAACGGAGCTGGAAAATTCTGGTCTATGTATGTATTCTATATACAAACAAATATATTTGTATGTATGAATATTAGTATGTATACATGTATTTAAGTATGTGCCTGTACATGATGTATACAGTTGCGTGCCTATTGAAGTATAAGCATGAACATATTTTTCATGTGTATTTGTATTTATGTACAGTGAAAGCTGTACATTGTGGGCACCAAAGGGATTTATAGCCTTTTTCCTTTTGCAGGCATTCTTGTTTACAGATTGGTCATTCCATGAACCATAAAATATACCCCTCTACTTGAACAGAACTGGTTGAGATTATGATCAGGACCTATGTTCTAACTTGGCAAATGCCCTTGACATGCCTCACACTTATTGATGATGATTTCAATGTCATTGTTCATCGCCAGCCAATAGACTGTCTGTCTTGTGGCTTTCTCTTCCGATCCAAGTCCATGAGAGAGTGATGAAGTTGTTGAAGAATTTCAGGTTGCAAAGATTCTGCTATAATGACCTGCCTGCCTTTAAAAATGACTCCCTGGGAGATGCCAAGCTCATCCTGATCAGGTCAAAATGATCTCATGTGCTTGTGGACATGCTGAATTGAATCAGATCATCCTTTGATGATGGTTTCCACAGTTTCTGTAGTGTAGGATCTTCCATTATTGATCCAGCCCATTCCCTGATCACTCACCTTTCCCGACTGAGTAAACCTGATGCTCATTCTCTTGACGCACTGTCCCATTCACTGAGGGACCCTTCTGAATATTAGCTCTTTATTTGAGGATTATCTCGGTGCTGTGTCTCCAAAGCTTTTCTGCGCAGTCACCATGCAGCTTTTTCAACCTTCTGACCCTGCAACCTAGTTGCGATCTGACCAAATGTCATGTCATGTAACACGGTCTAAGGCTGTTCATCATGTTGTACCTGTACTGAATCCTGCTGCTACCTGTCTTACCATCACCGATCACCATGTCTTGTTATTATGATGAAATAATACCTTGGGCTTATTTACTATACAAGACACAGGCACCAATCACTCATAAAGGATTTGATAAACACTTTGTGAGTTCACTTATTAAGGCTTGGCACATGTGAGCAGATTATGACAAGGAGGGTAGTGAGGTTTGATTGGAGTAGGTCAGATCCAGAGATATTCAGGTGGGGGGGAGAGAGGAGCTGCGTCAGGTCGGGGGAATGATTGGAGGGTCAGCCATGTAGCTGTTAGACTAGATTCTAAATAGTCATTTAGAACATTTTCTGAGTTACTACCTAAGTACCACTAAACTGTCCAAAGTCTCCAACTCTGACTCAGAGTAGGAGACACTTGTGGAACATCCCAGGTAGGAGAGGAATTGTCCATCAGAATTCCCACAGAGGTCAGCACGTTAGGGCTTCCACAGGTCCCTAAATGCATCTTCAGTCATACATCCAGCCTCTGACAACCCAGGGACTGCACAATTTGGCCCCTATATATTGCAATGTAAGTTACCTGGTCTCTTAGTAATAAATGTCTGACATTGAGAATGCCTGTTATTGTAAGCTTTCACTGAATATGTGGGTTATCTACCCTTCAAAACCCACCCGGCCAGCCTACCCAATCCTGCTGACTGTGCAATCTACTCCCCCCCCGTGAAGCCCTTTGGAACATTTGTGTTAAAGATGCTTTATAAATGTAATTGCCATTTTTACAAGACAGACATTCTGGTGGATTAAAGGGAAGAATAGAATATATTGACAGGATTTGATGCCATTTACCACAAAGTATTAAGAGAAAGAGAGAGGAGAATTGTAAGGCACTGATGGTCATTCTGAAGGAGTTACTGGATGTTGCTGAGGTAACAGTGGATTGAAACAAGCAAACATGGTGCCCACCTGCAAAGAGATGGTGAAGCAGATGGAACAAAATAAGACCCACTAGTCTTACCTCAATTCAATGTAAAATAACAGCATCGACCATCAGGAGTAAACTTGCAGAGCAACTTGGATCCAGAAGAAGATCCTGCCTCACCAATCATTTTTGAGTAAGTGTCATGCTCAGTGGTTTATAGAAAGCCCAACAATCTGAGATACTAGACTTGCAGAAGGCTTTGATAAAGTTCCACACAAAAGGCTTTACTTATGTTTAATACTATGAAAATTCAGGGTACCTTGGGGAAGGATATTACACTGGTTGAAGAGTAAAAGCTGCGGATAATGGTTAGATGAGTTATATCAGGGTGCTGATATAGCCAAGGGATTAGCATTGGGACTACTTTTGTTTTTCATTTACATCAATGGTTTTGTGAGTGGAAAATCATGTCTCACAAATTTGATTGAGTTTTTTGAAGGTAGATGAGGACAGTGCAGTTGATGTTGTCTACATGTACTTTAGCAAGGCCTTTGACAAGGTACCGCATGGTAGGTTGTTGCATAAGGTTAAATCTCTTGGGATCCAGGGTGAGATAGCTAAATGGATAAAAAACTGGCTTGATGACAGAAGCCAGAGGGTGGCTGTAGAGGGTTGTTTTTCAAACTGGAGACCTGTGATAAGTGGTGTGCCTCAGGGATCGGTGCTGGGTCCACTATCGTTTATATTAATGATTTGGATGAGAATATAGGAGGCATGGTTAGTAAGTTTGCAGATGACACCAAGGTTGGTGGCATATTGGACAGTGAAGAAGGTTATCTTGGATTGCAACGGGATCTTGATCAATTAGGCCAGTGGGCTGACGAATGGCAGATGGAGTTTAATTTAGATAAATGAGAGGTGATCCATTTTGATAGACTGAAACAGGGCAGGACTCACTCAGTTAATGGTAGAGCGTTGGGGAGAGTTACAGAACAAAGAGATCTAGGGGTACGGATTCATAGCTCCTTGAAAGTGGAGTCACAGGTGGACAGAGTGGTGAAAAAGGCATTCAGCATGATTGGTTTCAGTGGTCAGAACATTGAATACAGGAGTTGGGACATCTTATTGAAGTTGTACAAGGCCACACTTGGAATACTGTGTGCAGTTCTGGTCACCCTGTTATAGAAAGGATATTATTAAACTAGAAAGAGTGCAGAAGAGATTTACTAGGATGCTACAGGGACTTGATGATTTGAGTTATAAGAAGAGTCTTGATGGACTGGAACCTTTTTCTCTGGAGGGTAGAAGGCTCTGAGGGTTGATCTTATAGAGGTCTATAAAATAATGAGGGGCATAGATCAGCTAGAATGTCAATATCTTTTCCCAAAGATAGGGGAGTCTAAAACTAGAGGGCATAGGTTTAAGGTGAGAGGGGAGAGATACAAAAGTGTCCAGAGGGGGAATTTTTTCACACAGAGGGTGGTGAGTATCTGGAACAAGCTCCCAGAGGTAGTAGTAGAGGCGGGTACAATTTTGTCTTTTAAAAAGCGTTTAGACAGTTGCATGGGTAAGATGGGTATGGAGGGATATGGGCCAAATGCGGGCAATTGGGACTAGCTTAGGGGTTTTTAAAAAAAGGGCGGCATGGACAAGTTGGGCTGAAGGGCCTGTTTCCATGCTGTAAACCTCTATGACTCTATGACTAAGTTTAGAAACTTAAAGCAAGTTGACTATATTCGGAAATCATTTAAAATTAGGAGAAGAATTGGAAGGGAGAATTGAGAAATAAAAATTTAGTTGGAAAAGTATGTAAGTCAACAGAATAGTTGCAGATGCCATTTCAGGAGCAGAACTTTATATAGTTCTCCTGGAATAGTGTTAGAATAGCTTAGTGTGAAGTTAAAAAATACTGTTTTCGATCCAAAACTCCAGGCGGAGAAATAACCAACTGTGGAAGTTAGATTACAACAATTATGAAAATTAAAGTTCCATAATTGTAAAAAAAAACTCTTGTCAAGTAATGGAAAATGATTATTGGCCAAACACGGCCTTCAGTAAGGCCAACACTGACGTACGCAGGATAAGCGAGTATATCTAAAACCTTGTTCCATAAACACTGCATTCCAGATTAGGACAGCAGGATGAAAACAAAGAACAAGTCGCCATGGCAATTACCAAATAGCAAGATATGGGGACACATTATACTAATAAAGGATTGGTTTTCTATTGGATAAGAAAGAGCAAAAGGCTATGCTATGATTGGTGGATATGTATGTCAATGAAAGATGTGGACAATCTCTTGTTCCTGATTTGCTGTAATTGACTGTAACTGCTGAGCTGCTCCGGTCATCCCGTGTTGGCCGTGGAGAGTTCTCCTTGTGCACAAGTAATTAAAGACCTTGCATTGGATGCATGGTGTCCAGTGATGTTTGTGTAAGGAGTTGACGGAGTGCCTTTAGGTGGCTGTTACTCAAGAGAACTCTAACAGTTTGTGGAGGATCCACCGAGATTGCAAACCCCTGGAGTATCTATTTACACGGGAAGGAAGCGTGGTGCCTCACTGACCAAGGGCTCGGGAACCATGGCTGCCTGATTTTTGGGCATTGAGCCAACTTGACCAGGGGAATGCACACGCTATCCTGTGCGGACATTACCAAGGGAAGCAGATCAGAGGCGAGGGTTCAAGTCCCTTGAGAGTACAGCGAAGGATTGGGGGTTGGATCCCCTGAATAGACATTTTTTTCCAGGGTTCAAGTCCCCAGAAAATCGTGGTCCCAATTTGATTGATTACTTAATTCCAAATTGATTCAGATCTTTTTGTTGTTATACCGTTTCCTGCCACATGATGGCGTTGAGTCAGGTGATCTAGCTCTGCGAGAATCATGTGTTTTAACCCTTTGTTAGCCTTTTTCATTAGTCTTGACTTTTTTTTGTGTGTCGGTTTTTGTCTGTCTGTGTGCAACTGTGTCTCATGCCGGCCGGCAGGATAGAACAGATCCCCTCTTTGATCATGGGAAATTCATTAGGGAAGGCATATGAGCCTCCTCCCAAGGAAACACCAAATGCATACATGTATGTGCACTATGGGCAAGAAAGCGTGAACCATGTTCCAAAATGAGTGAAGGAGAAGAAAGGTAAGAGAGACATAGGGTAGTCTGCATATTTCCAGTGGTGAATGGAGTGGTCGGGTGAGTCCAGGAAAAGGGGTTTGCAGAATGCTGGAAGGTCTGAGAAACTAAGGAATTGTAAGGGAGATGTTAAAGCCAAGATCTTGGTTGTGCAGCGTCCTCACAAACAAAAAAAATCACTTCCTGCTGAGCAGGATAATGAGGGGGAAGATTGGTCACCCCCCATATGCTCCTTCATCGGATTCACAGTTGAGTCAGCTGAGGCCACACAAAGCCCCCCACCTCCATATGGGTCTCCCCTGATGCCCCTGACTACTATCAGCAGGGACCCCCCTCTTGCAGCTCCGGGCCCCTCAGGATTCGTAGCAGCTACATTCCCAAGAACCCCCATCTCAACTCAACCGGATCCCAGGCACACCCCCCCCCGGACAGGTATGACAATTGCCCCTCCGTGCCATTCCCAGACTTAATAGAGGTTTATAAAATGATGAAGGAGATAGATATGGTGAACATTCAAAGACTATTTCCTCGGGTGGATGGAGCTATTATAAGGGGGCATAACTATAGGGTTCATGGTGGGAGATATAGGAAGGATATCAGAGGTAGGTTCTTTATGCAGAGAGTGGTTGGGGTGTGGAATGGACTGCCTGCAGTGATAGTGGAGTCAGACACTTTAGGAACATTCAAGTGGTTATTGGATAGGCACATGGAGCACACCAGGATGATAGGGAGTGGGATAGCTTGATCTTGGTTTCAGATAAAGCTCGGCACAACATCATGGGCCGAAGGGCCTGTTCTGTGCTGTACTGTTCTATGTTCTATGACCCTGGGGAACACCATTAGTTCCCTTAGGTTTTTTTTCTAGGCATATTTTAATAATCCAGACTCTAAATGTACATTGGCATAAGATACATAGCACAGTACAGGAACCTGAGAAGGATGTATTATGTAGAAAATTTTTGCTCAGTGTTCATGAATTGTTTGGTTATATCTCAAAATGCTGGAATGTCAGTGCTTGTAAATATTCTTGTACCGGGGTTGCATCCTGTTCTGAAGAAAATGTTTGCAATGACTTGTGTTGGGTGGGAGGGAAGACAGGACCTACCCAAGCTTGTTAGAGCCCTCCAGCACTGTGAACACCAGCTCCAATACCAGAAGCCAAAATCGAGAAGTAAAGTTACAGATAATGTATTATACGCCGGCCAGTTGGGTCAGAGGTGGAGGACACGAGCTGGAGATAAGGCAATCAGCTGGCTGAGGCAGCGACACAAGTACCTGTTTCACCTGCGTTCTCCAAGGACACTGGTCCCAGAACTGTATCCAGAGACCTTCAGCTGTTCCACCCCCGCCTCCCCCACCACCTGCATCCCCAACAATCATGTTGCGGCTATATAAAATCTTGGTTATGCTGCATTTGGAGTTCTGGTCATCACACTACCAGAAGGATGTGGAAGCTTTGGAGAGAGTGCAAAGAAGGTTCATCAGGATATTGCCTCGTCTTGAAGGCATTGACTATGAGGAGAGGTTGAATAAACTAGGATTGTTTTCACTGGAAAGACAGAGGCCGAGCGGAAACTTGATAGCGGTCTATAAAATTATGAGAGGCATAGACAGGGTGGATAGTCAGAGGCTTGTTCCCAAGGTGGAAGTGTCAATTACAAGGGGACAGAGGTTCAAGGGGAGAGGGGGAAAGTTTAATGGAAATGTGCGTGGGAAATTTTTCACGCAGAGAGTGGTGGGTGCCTGGAATGCACTGCCAGATGATGTGATGGAAGCAGACACATTAGCAACATTCACCCAGCATCTGGATGGGTACATGAATAGAGAGGGAATAGAGGGATACAGACCGAGTAAGGACAGGTTTTTTAAAGTTTAGTTAGAGCATCATGACGAGCACGGGCTTGGAGGGCTGAAGGGCCAGTTCCTGTGCTGTACTTCTCTTTGTTCTTTGGACCTGATGGTCTTTCAATCTTACACCAGCCAGAGGTTTTTAATCATCAATTTTCTCTTCTTGTATAAGAGTAGCTGACAAATGTGAGGGTAACGTAGCTGTGTCTGATTTACCTAAATATAAGTTGATGATTAAAATTAAAATTAAAGAGTAGTTCATAAGTCACATTCAACAAAGAACAAATATGAACAGTGCATCCTTTTTAATTGTAGTATTTATTCAAAATGTTACCGGAGAAGATGAGTTTCATTAGATTGGCAAGTGCACTACTTAATTGCACCCATGGAGCTAAAGCTTGGTTAGTGCTTGGCTGGGAAGCTGCCTGCTCCAGACAACCATCTCCTTCAAGAAGCTTTTTCAGCAGTAGATTTGATTTTGGAAATTTTACTTCATGCTCATCTGTTCTTTGGAAGGTGTTAATGTATACCATCCAATTTCATAGGTACTGACTGATCTCCAATACCAAACACAAATAGGAATTCTTCACTGCCATTGGTAGGGTATTCGATTAAGTTGACCCTGACATAAACTTTGCCCTCAGCCAGTGCCGAGGAAGAGATGCTAGGAAACAACGTGAAGGGAAAACCTTGACTCAATTTGCCATTCCCTAGTCTAATGATACTAAGGGCCATTGCAGGTCCCCATAGCCCTGACTGGGATCAGTAAATGTAGTGGAGACTAGGCATTGAACCTGGGACCAATCTGGCTAGGAATCACACCAAATGATGCACTCACCCACCGAGCCACCAGCCACCCTTGTCAGATGTTTCTGAAATTATTTTACTTAAAAAGAGTATTTTTGAGCCTGTTGCCAAGAGAGTCTATCATCTCTTCGAAGGACCTAGTTCAAACCCAGATCATTTATGTCTATTTTGCAATTTCAACTCAATAGTGAAGACAATGGGTTTGAAAATTTGTTAAGTGAATATTAGTGTATAACTTACAACATTTCATAAAAACACAAAACATTTGTTGAAAATATACTAAGATTTTCTTGGTTTCAATCTGAATAGCTTTACTATGGTCCCTAATATTAATAATCTCCTTTCTAATTTCCAGTTTTTCCTACTGTTGGCGTGTTTACAAATAATTTGACTGTGTTTTTCTCCAGATCTTGCTGTCCTTCCCATTTCTATTTTCAGGCCATTCTCAATCTCATTAAATCTGTAGTTCTCCTGGTGCTTCAGATCTTTCAATAAAGTTAAAATCCACAAACCCTGAAAAAGATGTGAAGATAAGACTGGTGTTTACTGGTGTGATGCTACTTTAGAACTAAGTTGAAATTTGAAAGCAACATGTAGAAAACTTGTGCTGCCAAAATGTTTGGGAATCTCTGTGGCTCCATTGACATTGGAAACATTGACTACAAATGTCTTGGCTGGTGCCGTTTATCATCTAACCACAACTGAGAAACTCTAGCGATGTAACAAGAGATGGAGCTCTTAATCCAACAGGACAGATAATAGCAACATAAATCTGGGAAAAGAAATAGAGATTAAGTCCAGTCACAGCAAAGCAAATGGGATTCTTAAATCTGGTCTAAAATAATTCCAATTTCTGGACAACATTTATTGCAGTTATGAATTCTAGGTTTGGTTCCTACTATTTGAAGTGCTTAAAATTAGTGTGACTAATCAAATAGATGCTTTTATTCCCAGTGAAAAGTGAGATGTTGAATTCTGAAGTTGATTCAGAGGGGCTGAGTTTCAAGCGCCGGAGTTTTGTGACTAGGAACCGTCTCCATGCTCCCAGCCAGGGGAAAAGACTGTAAACATCTCCAATCCCTGAAGACCATGGCGAGCACCAAGGGTTACAATCCTTCCAAGTTCTGGCCGTGCATTTGTTCCTTAATCTTCTGCAGCATTTCTTGCATCCGCCGCAACTAGGACACAACACAGGCAACAAGACTGTCAATTGTTTCACACACAAGAAAAGGCCTCCACCCAGCCTCCCCCTTTCCCCACAGGGTTGTTACTGGGTCTGCTTCTGGACACTAATATCCTTTGGGTGAAGTAGCAGAGGGTTAACACAGGGCATTATGGCCAGGTTTGACCCTATCCTGACCTCATGCATTTTCCAGTCAGGGTCATTTAACCGAAATCAGTATCAGGACTTTGAGCTGACTCCTGCTACACCCCCTCACTTGCTGTCCCTATGACCACAGTAACAACCCACTAATAAAAGAGGAGAAAGATCTTGCGTCTGTACAGCACCTTTCCTCTCTCTGCATTGCCGATTGAAGGATAGAAGGAAATGGGTCGGTCTCGGTCAACGGAAGGCAGAATGAATAACTTTCCTGGTGATTTGACCACCTCTCCTTTTTCCAACTCCCTCAATCTGACTGTTCTCTTCTCACTGGATTCACTTCAAATTGTGAGTCTGATGCTTAAGGTGCGGCCCTACAATGCATTTGTAATTTCCATGTTTAAACATGGCTCAGAAAAGTGTGTCAGTCAAGAAATGACTAAACAAATTGATGGGATTAAGCCTCAGAACCAAGTTGTGCATGAAACTGGACAGAACATGACTAACTAATCCCCATCAATCCGCTTGATTGATTATTACCAACTCCTTTGATTTGGAGACCTTATATATTGCCCTGACTCTGACCCTGTCAAGGCACTTACCATCAAATCACACCTTGAACGAGGTTGGAGGCAGATTTGTGGCAAGGTGGTATGACAATATAAAAGGGCTCCTCGATAGCACATGACTTACAACCATTGTGGAACAGTCCTGCACTGCAAAGGATGGTAGAAGGTGGCAGGGCAAAGTCTCCCTGTGGTTAAACCCTGAGGCAATGACGACTTTTGTTTCATTGTGTTGGGCTCCCAATGAGAAGTGGTGACAGCCCTCAGCATTTGTCGTGCTTCTTAACTGATCCTGGCCCAGGGAACCAAGATGCAATCACAGTGGGATTGTTGAGCACATGAAACTCCTGCTCCAGTTGTGACTGCAATTTCACCGTCAAGTAAGATCCCACTAAATAGCTTTGTGTCATAGTAGTAGGTGCATCCTGTTGAAGAATTGGGTTGAGCCAGTACTCAGGATTAAGTTATATTTTACCTTTACCACACTGACACGGATTTAATCCCTGCAATCTCTAAAACACTCAGTACATTTTTAATTTTCCCTCGCAATCCTACAGGTTTCAGGGTAGCCAAACACAAAAAAAGGGCTAACTAAATTACAGCATTTTTTTACCTCCTCATCCTTCTCCCGGATTATTTTCTCCGCCTCATTATCCGTCAATCCTGATATAATGGGAATCGGGAAATCTGTGCCACTCTCCCTTGTTAGTTTGCTGAAAAAAGATTGGAGGGACATTTAAGTAAACTTCCCACAGAATGTGTATTGTGTATGTTGTATGTTATGGGAATTGGCAACTTAATAACACAATAGATAAATTGGTCAAAGACTTTGAGGGCATTTCTACATCACCATTGAACAAAGGCAGAGTACAGCATTTAATTCCATCTCGGTGAAATCCTCACTTCTCTTTACTTATCTAAAGTACCTTGAAATAATGTTCTCTGTCCACCTATTTAGGAATCAAAAATTGGAAGGTAAAACAGTATTTGACAAAAAGTGGGTGGGTTGGGTACATGATAGACATTTCTACATGTAGGGACAGCAAAGGTATCCAAAACTAGAGTTTTATAGATGACAAAAGTTAGAGATTAAAATGAGGCAGAAAAAGAGTGGCAGGCAAAATGTTCATAACACAGAAGAAAATCAAAATGAATGTAAAAAGAACAGAGGAGATCCAAGGACAAAGGGAAATAAAAAGGCAAAGAGATTGTATCCAAATAGATTAGCAGCGAACATAAAGGGGAATGCAAAAATATTTTATAAACACATAAAAAAAACAAAAATGTAGTCAAAGGAAGGACGGGGCCAAAAAGGAGATTGTGGGGGTTGAGGCAGTAAATGAGAACTTTGCTCTGACTTCACTGAGAAGCAGATTGCTGCCAATGTAGCTGTCAGGGAGGAAGCAATGATGATATTGGAAAGGATAAAAATAAAGATGTGCTACTTAAACGGTTGGCAGTTCTTAGGATTTGAAACGTCACCGAGACCGGATGGGATGATGCATCCTAGATTCTTGATGGAAACTGTGGGAAGTCTGACCACAATTTTCCAATCCTCTTTGGATACGGGGCTGGAGCCAGAGCATTGGATGCTTGCAAATGTTATGCTAATATCTAAAAAAGGCAAGAAGGATACAAGCCAATCTACTTAATGCAGGTGTGGGGAAACATTTAGGTAAAATAATCTAGGTTAAGATTAGTTGGCATTAGGAAAATACTGACTAATAAATGAAAGTCAGCACAGATGTGTGCAAGGCAAACCATGCCAGACTATCTTGATTGAGTTATTTGATGAAGTAACAGTTTATGAGGAAAGTGAGGATGACATTGTGGATATGAACTTTCAAAAAGCATTTGACAAAGTACCACATAATAGATAGTTTGCAAAATTGAAGTCCATGGATATAAATCTGGCGAAGGGATAGGAAGCAGGGAGTAGGGAAGGAATTTTACTTGATTTGGCACGCTCACTGAACTCTTTTGAGATGGCATTAGTTGTGATCTAAGATCACAGAACATGGTGGGCTGCAAGAAAACTGTCCAGCCCCAAGGAGCCGGACCACTGTTCTTTTCAATCTATATATTAATGACCCAGACTTGGCTATAACAGGGTATCAATTCAAAGGCTGCAGATGATATAAAATTTGGAAATGCGCCTAACAATGAGATGGATAGTAACAGACATCAGGAGGGTATGGATCAGTGAACTCAGGATCATGCCTGAAAAGTTTGTAGTTTCAACTCCACTTGCCTATCTGCCCCCCATAACCTTTGTCGGTTAAAAATCTATCCAACTCATGAAGCCACATGAAATTTAGCACAGAGGAATGTGAAATGATATACTTTGGTGGGAATGAGAAGAGAAAATACAAATTAAATGATATGATTTTAAAAGGGGCATAAGAAAAGAAAGATATGAGGATATCTGTAACAAATCTTTGATGCATAGCCAAAATGAAAATTTAGGGTACAGAAGGAGGCCATTCATCCCATCATGTCTATGCTAGTCAAAAAAGGGCTGTACAGCCAAATCTCACTTTCTACCTCTTGGTCTCTGGGCTATAGCACTTCAAGTTTTCCTCACCCTCCTCTGATCCAAAGAAAGTGACCCCAGTCAATCCAACTCCTCACAGCTAAAAATCTCCAGTGCTGGAAATATCTTTATAAATCTTCTCTGTAACTGGCTCATGTGATCACCCAGGCTTCTTAGGCAGCATCTTCCAAACCCACGACCACTACCATGTAGAAGGACAAGGGCAGTAGACACCTGGGAACACCACCACTTGGAAGTTTCCCTCCAAGCTACTCACTATCCTGACCTGGCATTCCTTCACAGTCACTGGATCAAAATCCTGGAATTCACTCCCTAACAGCACTGTGGATGTACCTACGCCACATGGACTGCAGTGTTTCAAGAAAGCAGTTCACCACCCCCTTCTCAAGTGTAATTAGGGATGGGTAAGAAATGTTGGCCGAGCCAACGATGCCCAAATCCCTTGAGTGAATATTTTTTAAAAATCACACGTCTATGATGCCATGATCAGAATTTTATGCCATACTGAAACTGCAGCCTAACTAGTTCTAGAATAACCTCTCTGATCCCATATGCGGAATCCACTAGAAATAGGCTCTAAGTCAAAAGAATACCCTTTGACCCTCACCCTTTGCCTGTTACCACTGAGCCAATTTGAATCCAATATGTCACACACCCTTGGATCCAATGCACTCTCCAGACTGCCATGCAGCACGTCGAAAGCCTTGCTAAAATCCAAGCAGGATTAAACGTATTACACACATCGGGTGAAATTTTGCCATTTTCCGGCAAAATATCATTTCAGACGGGAAAAGCACAGGGTAGCCTGCCAGCGGCACTGGCAGGTTTTCCCATTGTATTTTAAACTGATAAACAAAAGGAGGTAAGGATCGGGTCCCACAACGTAACACTGGTGGGGGCTCTTCTTGAACTTGAACCACCAGTTACTGCGGTTTTTAATAGATTGAGGCACCCTTTTTAATGGGTGCCCTGATGCAAAAGAATATAAATAGAAATCCACCATCATGGAACATCCCCTTCCCCCGCAGAACTTCCCCCTCCCCCTTCCATGGGTAGTGCCAGGGGGCAGGGTTTGGGAAGTGCCCGGGCAGTGCCACGGTACAGCCCAGGGAGGACCCTCTTCCCCTCTGGGGGCTGTACTCACCTGTGCACCTCTGCGGGTTCTGGTCACCAGGTGTACGTCATGGGGGACCTGTTGTGATTCACCTCAGTGTCAGGGAAAATGGACATTTTAAAGTGGGAGGACTATCAGGCATAAACAGGACGGAAAATCCCAGCCATCAACTTTCCGTGTCACCTCTTCATAAAACTCAGTCAAGTTAGTCAGAGACAACTTTCCCTGACAAATCCATTCTGTACAGCAACAATACTGGCATCTATCTACCCGGCAATGTGGAAAATTGCTCAGATATGTCCCATCCACAAAAAGCAGAACAAATCTAACCCAATTACCTCTCCATCAGTCTCCTCTCAATCATCAGCAAAGTGACGTAAGGTGACAGTACATACATACAAATTACGAACAGGAGTAGGCCACTCCAGTCTGCTTGGCCATTCAATAATATCGTGGCTGATCCAATTGTAACCTCAACTCCACATTCCTGCCTACCCCGATAACCTTTCATCCTCTTGTTTTTCAAGAATCTATCTAGCTCTGCCTTAAAAATATTCAAAGATTCTGCTTCCAATGGCTTTTCAAGAAGAGTTCCAAAGACTCATGACCCGCAGAGAAGAGAATTCTCATCTCTGTCTTACATGAGCGACCCCTTATTTTTAAACAGTGACCCCTTGTTCTAGATTCCCTCCCAAGAGGGAACACCCTGTCAAGACCTCTCAGGGTCTTAAAGGAACAAGGAAATGACAGAGGAGTTAAACAGATATTTTGCATCAGTCTTTACGGTGGAAGATACTTCGAACATCCTGCTAATATTAAAGAATATGGGGGCGGAATTATGTACCATCACAATGACTAGAGAAGTACTATTAGACAAACTAATGGGGCCAAAGGTAGATAAGTCCCCTGTCCCTGATGGCTTGCACCCTAGAATCCTAAAATAAGTAGCTACAGAGATACTAGATGCATTGATTGGAATTTTCCAAGAATCCTTGGATTCCAGAGAAATACTGGAGGGTTGGAAAACTGCCAACATGACACCCCTATTCAAAATGGGAGGGAGGCAAAACGTGGGTAACTATAGGCCAATTAGCCTAACATCTGTCGTTGAAAAAATGTTGGAATCAATTATCAAGGAAATGATAATGGCACATTTGGAAAATCATAATTGAATCAAGCAGAGTGAGCATGGCTTCATGAAAGGGAAATTGTATCTGACTATTTTATTTGAAATTTTTTGAGGAAGTCTCAACCAAACTGGATAGAAGGGAACCAGTAGATGTGTTGTTTTTGGACTTCCATAAGGCATTCAACAAGGTACCTCACAAAAACATGAAGTCATAAGATAAGAGCCCATGGTGTTGGAGGTAGTATAATTGGCGTGGATAGAGAATTGATTATGAGCAGGAAACAGCAAGTAGGGATAAGAGGTTCTTTTTCAGGTTGGTGACCTGCAACCAGTGGGGTTCCACATGGATCAGTGCTGGGACTGCAACTGTTTACAATATATATTAACTTGGAGGAAGAAAGTGAATGTACTATAGTCAAATTTGCAGATGACACAAAAATAGGTGGAAAGGCAAGTTGGTGAGGGACACAAACTGTTTACAAAGAGATATTGATAGGTTAAATAAGTGGACAAAACGTTTGCAAATGGAGTAACATTGAAAAATGCGAAGCTGTTCATTTTGGAAGAAAGAACAAAAGAACAGTATTATTTAAATGGAGAAAAACCTGCAGAAAGCTGCAATACAAACGGATTTGGCGGGTACTTGTGCATGGAACACAGAAAGTTAGCACACAGAGCAGCAGGTAATCAGGAAGGCTAATGGAATGTTGGCACTTATTTCAAGAGGGTTAGAGTATAACAGTAGGGAAATCTTGCTGCAAGTGTACAAAGTATTGCTGAGACCACATCTGGCGTATTTTGAGCAGTTTTGGTCCCCTCAATTAAGGAAAAATATTATTTCATTGGAGGCAGTTCAGAGAAGGTTCACTAGAATCCCCAGTATGGAGGGATTGTCTTATGAGGGACTCTACCCTTTGAAATTTAGAAGAATGAGAGCTGATCTCATTGAAACGTATAGGATTCTTAAGGGGCTGAGAGGAAGTTTCCCCCCATGGGCAAGTCTAGGAGTAGAGGACATAGTCTCAGCATAAAAGGGGCACCAATTTCAGACTGAGATGAGGTGGAATCGCTTCTCTTCGGAGGTTGGGAGACATTGGAACACCTTGCCAAAAATATGTGGGGGTAGAGGCTTTGTAAATATTTAAGGCTTAGATAGATCAATTCTTGATCAGTAAGAGCGGTACAGTGACACAGTGGTTAGCACAGCTGCCTCACAGCTTCAGGAACCCAGGTTCAATTCCAGCCTTGGGTGACTGTCTGTGTGGAGTTTGCACATTATCCCTGTGCATTTTCTCTGAGTGCTCTGGTTTCTCCCCAGTCCCAAGATATGGAGGTTAAATGGATTAGACATGGGAAATGTGTGGGGATAGGGCAGGGGTAGAGGGCCTGGGTAAGATGCTCTGCTGAATGGCCTCTTCTGCACTGTAGGGATTCTATGATTCTATGAGTCAGAGAATTAAGGGTGATGGAGAAAGGGCAGAAAGTGGATGTGAGGAATGTTGGATCAGCCATGATCCTATTGAATAACAGAACAGGCTTGAGGGACAGAATGGCCTATTTCTACTCCTATTTCTTATAGTTCCAAAAAAGTCACATCTTACTGTTCTAAACTATAGCAGATACAAGCCTGGCTTGTCCAACCTTTCCTCATAAGACAACCCATCCATTCCTGATATCAGTCTAGAACAAAGAGCAAAGAAAATTACAGCACAGGAACAGGCCTTCGGCCCTCCAAGCCTGCATCGACCATGCTGTCCGATTCTCTAGTAAACTTTCCCTGAAATGCTTCTAATTTACATATTTCCTTAAGTAAGGACCCCAATACTTCAGATGTGGTCTCCCCAATGCCTTGCACAACTGAAGCATAACCTCCCTCCTTTTGTAATCAATTCCCCTTTCAATAAATGACAATATTCTATTAACTTCCCTAGTTACTTGCTGTATCTGTATACTAGGCTTTTGTGATTCTTACATCCAGATCCCTCTGTACCTCAGAGCTCTGCGATATCTCTCACCAGTTAGAAAATAAGCTTTTTTATTCTTCCTGCCAAAGTGGACAATTTGACATTTTCCCACATTATACTCTGCCAGATCTTTGCCCACTCTCTTAACTATCCATATCCCTTTGCAGACTCCTTATGACCTCTTCTCAAACTTATTTTGCTACCTGTCTTTGTGTCATCAGCAAAGTTCCTTCATCCAAGTCATTTATATAAATTGTAAAAAGTTGAGGCCCCAGCTCTAATCCCTGTGATACACTATACGTCACATCCTGCCAACCAGAAAAAGATCCACTTGTGCCAACTCTCTTTTTCCTGTTAGTTAACCAATCATACAACATACCTAAACCATGAGCTTTTATTTTATGCAATAACCTTTGATGTGGCAACTTATCAAATGCTTTCTGGAAATTTAAGTACAATGTTATCAAATGGCACATAGATAGAAATAACCTGCTCACTGACACTCAGTCTGGGTCCTACCAGGTTCACTCAACTCCTAACCTTATTACAACCTTTTTTCAAACACGGACAAAAAGAACTGGACTCCAGAGGTGAGGACAGAGTGATTGCCTTTGAACATCAAGGGCACATGTGACTGAGTGTGGCATTAAAAAATCCGAGAAAACCTGAAGTAAATGGGAAACAGGGAAAACTCTCCAATACTTGGAGTTATGCCTGGCACAAAGGAAGATGGTTGCAGTAGTTGGAGGTCAATCATCTCAGTCTCAGGACATCACTGTAGGGGTTCCTGAGGGCAGTGTCTGGACCTAACCATCTTCAGCTGTTTCATCAACGACCATCCCTCCATCATAAAGTTAGATGTGGGGATATTCACGGAAGATTGCATAATGTTCAGCACTATTCATGACTCCTCAGATACTGAAGCAGTTCATGTCCAAATGCAGCAAGTCCCGGACAACATTCAGAATTGGACTGGCAAGTATTAAGTAAGATTTGCATCACACAAGTGCCAGACAATGACCATCTCCACCAAGGGAGAATCTAACCATCTCCCCTTAACATTCAATGGCATTTTCATCTCTGAATCCCCACTATCAGCAACTTGGGGGTTACCATTGACAAGAAACTGAACTGGATTAGCCATATAAATACAGTGGCTACAAGAGCTGGTCAGAGGCTGGGAATTTTGCCCATAGCCTGATCATCATCTGCAAAGCACAAGTCAGAAATGTGCTGGAATTCTCTCCACTTGACTGGATGTGTGCAGCCCTAACACCATGTAAGAAGTTCAACGTTATCCAGCACAAAGCAGTCCACTTGTTTGACACCCCATTCACCACCTTCAACATTCACTCCCTCCACACCAATGCACAGCGGCAGCAGTGTATACCATCTGCAAAATACACTGCAGCAACTCACCAAGTGTCCTTTTACAGCACTTTCCAAACCCATGAACTCTACCAATTAGAAGGACAAGGGAGGAGATGCATGGGAGCACCACCACCTGAACAATCCTGTCCAACATACCATTCTGACTTGGAAATATATCGCTGTCACTGGACCAAATCCTAGAACTCCTTCCCTAATAGCACCGTGTGTGTACCCACACAACATGGACTGCAGGAGTTCAAGAAGACAACTCACCACCACCATCTCAAGGGTTATTAGGGATGGGCAATAAATGCTGGCATAGCCAGCAACATCTACTTGACATGAACAAATATAAAAAAACACAACAAATAAGAACCTGAAACATTCATAGGGATTGTTGTGTACTTTTTTAAGTTCATCCCTGATGCAGCTGATAAAGTCTTTCCACTATGTTGACTGTTCAAAGATGGAATAGATTGGGAGGGGTCTGTGGAATGTCAGAAAGCATTCAAACAATACCGACTAGTGGTGCTGCTTTGACCCAACATGATCCAAAAAGAAATTTGGTTTTACTGTGTGATGCCTCACCACAAAGATTAGGTGTGATGTTATCTCATATACTGGAAGATGGTGTGGAGGAACTTGTAACATATGCCTCACATAGGTTAACATATCAGAGCAAAATTACTCAAGTTGAGAAAGAAGCATCAGCGATATATTGTGTTATTAAGTTTCACAAATACTTGTATGGCAGAAAGTTCATTTTGTTAACTGACCGCTAAACCTTTACAATCATACTTGCTGAGAAGAAAGTACCACCATCCCTAGTGGTGGCATGGCTTCATGTATGGGCATTGATTTTGATGGCCACTCAGTATGATGCAAAATATAAGTCAGCAGATCATGCAAATATGGAGTTCTTTTGAGATTTCCTGTGAAGACCAATTAATTTCCAGCCATCGAGTTACCTGTGAATTATTTTGCATAAAACAGATGATGTGGCAGCTCTGCCAGTGAGATTGGTGAAGAAACTCACAAGGATGTGGTGCTCAGTAAAGTGCTCAATGACTTCATGAATGGTAACCTAAAGAGTGTGATGATGAAAAATTGCAGGGATATTTTACACATTGAAATGAACTGAATGTAGATCAAGGCATCTCCTAAGGGATTTAAGAGTCATTATTCCAGCAAGGTTTAGATAGAGATGGTTAGAGGATCTTTATCAAGAACACACAGGGAAAGTCTGAGTGGAAACAGTCGCAAGAAGCAATTTTTGGTATCCAAAGGTAGGTAGAGATATTGAAGAGTTGGTGAAAAGTTATGTAGTGTGTCTCAGAATGAGAAACAATCCAACCAAAGATTCATTTCATTCCATGGTCAAACACAAGATAACTGTGAAAACGAATGTATATCGATTTTTTGAAGTGGAAGGGAAAGAGGACCTTGTTTTGGTCATTAGCTGTGGCAAGTGGAGAAATGTTGAGTTTATGTCCAATACCACAAGTGTCAAAGCTGCTGAGATTTTGAAAAGTTGATTTCCAATTAATGGATTGCCAGAGGTGTTGGTGTCAGGTAATGGTCCACAGTTTATTTCAGAAGAATTTGACATATTTCTGAGTAAGAATGAAGTCAAAAACACTCTAATAAAACCATATCAGCCAGCATCGAATGGTGCTGCAGAAAAAAGTGTACAGGTTGTGAAGAGGTCTTTGGGAGGTGAAAAACTAGGCAGCAATTTCCATGTTTCTTTGTGACACAGGCCAGACAATTTCCTGTTCTCTAACAGAATAACTGGGCCAGTCCACAACAGGTTGTTCACCTTACGAGTTAGTGTTTAAACACACTCCGAGGACAAGGTTTAGTTTGCTTAAACCTGACGTCAATGGCAAAGCAAGAGAAAAACAAGACAAGACAATGTGAAGGGGAGTCATGATACATCAGGGCATAAAATGTAGAGAGTTCACTGCAGGTCGGAAGGTCATGGTGAAAATTCATTGAGGTGACAAGGAGAAATATGTGATTGGAGTTGTAAAGAGACCAAGTACATTACGTATCTCATGAAGATTAGAGAGAGATTCTGTTAGTATTATATAGGTCATTTGCTAGGAAGAGGAAATCTTATGAAAGAACATGTTAAACCTATTGTCCAAACTTCCTACAGTCCAAACTGGAAGTCATAAAGAAACTGAAAGTTTGCTGGTATTGCAGAATCCACCAGTATAACTATGTCAGTCAGGGAGTGAGATTTTCTGATGTCCCCGTGCAGTGTTTCTCGCAGTGGGAGGTGACCTGTCGATCGCCAGTGGTGGGATTTTCTGGTCCCGCTGCTGTCAATGGGATTTCCCATTCATCCCACCCCACACAGACCAGAAACTCCCGCCGGCGTGAACAGCCGGAAAGTTCTGGCCAGGGTCTTTGATTAAGACAAACCAATGTCACAGTAGCAGGCATTAAGTCAAAGTTTAGATTTGACACAGAGATATTGAGAGAAGACAGTCAAACTAATAGAAATGGAAGGATGAATAGACAGATAGTTAATTAAAAGTATTTAGGAAGGAAGAAGAAAAGGTTGATCTTTTCATTATTTCTTGTCAAATAATGATATGTTTGTTAAATACATACTGATGTTAAGAATCTTAGAAACCCTACAGTGCAGAAAGAGGCCATTCGGCCCATCGGGTCTGCACCAACCTCAATCCCACCCAGGCCCTACCCCCATATCCCTACAAATTTACCCACTAATCCCTCTAATCTACGCATCCCAGGACACTAAGGGCAATTTTTAACTTGGCCAATCAACCTAACCCACACATCTTTGGACTGTGGGAGGAAACCCACGCAGACACAAGGAGAATGTGCAAACTCCACACAGACAGTGACCCAAGCCGGGAATCGAACCCAGGTCCCTGGAGCTGTGAAGCAGCAGTGCTAACCACTGTGCTACCGTGCCGCTGATGTTAAGGAAGATCAATTTTTTTTAACATCTAAATTATGTTGGCAAAAAATGGCCATATATGTATGTATACACACACACACACACAATAGAAACAAACAAGCAACTGAATCTGTTAAATTTATCATTGATATCAGTTCAGTTATATTGTATTCTGGGAAATGATGAACATTATTATTTTACATTTTAACATACAAGTTGTTTTTTTTTTAAAGTGGGATGAGAGTGTGGTATACTGTAAGATCTGAACATTTTGTTCTCTTGCCCTCTCTGGAGGTTATAAAGAAAGTTAGTTCAATCAGAGCTGCCCATAGTTGAGCATGTGTCAGTGCAGCACACAAGCAACATGGGGAAATGCTCTTGTTAAAAACACAGTGACTTCCTGTGCTCTGGAATGCATTGCCTGAAAGGGGAGTGGAAGCAGATTCAACAGTAATATTCAAAAAGGAATTGAAGAGTACTTGAAAGGAAATTTGCAGATGGGGAAAGGGATGGGAAGTGGGCCTAATGGGAGAGATTTACAAAGGAGCACAAAACAGGGATAACAGGTCCAATAACCTTCTTCTGTACTGTATCATTCTATGATGCCATTTAATACTTTATTCACCTTGATGAACTTCTCTCCAGCAATATCTGTAAACATTGTATGTAAAACATGCTGCGCTCAGTTAAATGTTCACAGGAATGTAAGACTGATGATAAAAGTTATATTTTGAAAACTCTGATGGAAGCAAAAATGCTGCAGGAAAATATTCAGAGTCAATTTCTATTGGCTGGTCTGTTAACTAAATCACCTTGCATACTCACTGTTCTATGTCTAACAGAAAATCTGATTTATAACTGGTGGTTACAAACTGGAAGAGATCCTCACATTCCATGTTAGATGAGAACTATTGAAGCTGGGAATTCCATTTGCTGGATTGAGAGGAGGTATTGGAGTTTCAGGGTGAAATGAACCTTACCTGCGAATACTTATTAGGACAATGCAGATGTGGTTTACATCATCTAACTTGTGCAATACTTGATCATGTGAGTGTCTGAAGGAGAGCAGGTATGGATCGGGCTCCCAACCTCCTTAATCTCCAAATTTGCTCCTGGTCACACCTTCAAATCCTCCTTCATCAAACTGGGAAGATTCCAAGCTCTGTATTCAGCCAGGCTCCCTATAAGCCTCCTTTACCTGTTTTATTTTAATCCTTATTTCTTTAATCATTTAGAGAACTCTAGTTTTGAATGCCCATCCTCATTTCCCTATTGGAATGTCCAGTCTGTACTCAAACTATCCCCTTTTGTTTTCACTCCACCCAGGACAGAGCTCCTTGCAACTTCACTGAAATGAACTCTCTTCCATTTGAGTAATCATCATTGAAATGAGGGGAATGCAGCAGCTGATTAAAAGGTAACATAAAATAGAACACTAAATTTTGATATAAAGGTGTAAAAAGTACAAACATAATCAAAGAATGGATTGGACCAATTAAAGACAAGGAGGAAATCTTTTGTAAGTACAGGTCATGGTTAATGAGTGCTTTGCATCTGTCTTCACAAAATAAGATGCTGCCAATGACGCAGTAAAGGAGGATTTGGTAGTAAATTTGCACAAAGCAGAACGTGATAAAGGCAAGGTAACCGTCAATGCTGTTGGCTAAGGGATACATACTTGTCAAGGACACCGGGGAGAACTCCCTCACAGTCTATTCACAACTGGATGTGGCAGGACTGCAGAACTTATTTCTGATCCAATAGTTGTGGAATCGCTTAGCAGTCTGTCACTTGCTGCTTATGCTGTTTGGCACGTAGGTAGTCCTGTGTTGTAACTCACTAGGTTGGCATTTCATTTTTAGGTATGTTTGGTGTTGCTCCTGCAGGTCTTCCTGCACTCTCCATTGAACCAGGGTTGATCCCCTTGCTTGGTGGTAATGGTAAAGTGGGAAATATGCCAGGCTATGTGATTACAGATTGTGGTTGAGTACAATTCTGCTGCTGCTGATGGCCCACAGTGCCTCATGGATGCCCAGTCTACAGTTGCTAGATCTATTCAAAAACTATCCTATTTAGCACGGCAGTAACACCACACAACACAATTGAGGGTATTTTCAATGTGAAGACAGGAATTTGTCTTCACAAGGACTGTGCTGACTGAATATCACTGACTCCTACGGATACTGTCATGGACAGATGCATCTGTGGCAGGCAGGTTGGTGAGGATGAGGCCAAGTATTTTTCCCTCTTGTTGGTTACCTCACCATCTGTCGCAGACCAAGTTAGCAGCTATTTTCTTTAGGACTTGACCAGCTCAGTCAGTAGTGGTGCTACTGAGCCACTCTTGGTGATACACATTGAAGTTCCCCACCCAGAGTTCATTCCGTGCCCTACCATCTTCCGTGCTTCCTCGGAGTCATAGAGGTTTACAGCGTGGAAAAAGGCCCTTTGGCTCAACTTGTCCATGCCGCCCAAAGTTGGCTTTATAAAGCCAAAGTTGGCTTTATGTCACACTATCAGTAACTCCCACAGCTTGCCTCCTGCACTTGCAGAATCTCACTGGCTGTCCTGTCTGGAGACAATACACATCTTTTTAACCTGTGCTTAATGCTCCCTCCACTCACATTGTCTGTATCTTTAAGACCTGGTTGGCTGTAGAGATTTACATTCTAATCAGTATTCTGTAACTTGATTTTGTGTCTCTGTGCCCTGTTTGAGAGCAGATTTCCACTCCATCTGACGAAGGAGCAGCGCTCCGAAGGCTAATGGCATTTGCTACCAAATAAACCTGTTGGACTTTAACCTGGTGTTGTTAAGAGTATTTTATACAGAGAGTAGAGTGAAACTATTAGCAAGGTAGGGGAATCCAGAACAAGGGATAAAATTATGCCACTCGGGAGGGAAGTCTGGAAGCGGTTTCTCTGCCAAAGACTGGAAGAAATATTAAACTCTCTTTCAGTCAAATTAAATCATTAAGACTGAGAGCGACAGGTTTTACTGGGCAAGTGTGTTGAGGGATATGGATCAACATTGGATAAATAATGTCGAGATTCTGATCAGCTCCAGCCTATTCAAATAGTGGAGCAGGCTTGAGGCCTAGCTCCTGATCTGATGGATGGATTGTCCAGGTTAAAGTTAGATGAGTTACTCAACAAGGATACACACTCTCTCTCTCTGTCTTTTCTGACTTGTGTGGCTGGAGTTTTCTGGTCCTGCCGACAATGCACCCAGTGTGAAGGGTGCATTCAACGGGAAACCCCGTTGGCAATGGCGGGACCAGAAGATTCCACCCCATGTGCCACTGCAAAACACGTGATGGTTTGCACGGAAAGTCCCACCCCGTATTTTGTTTTAACATTAGATATCACAAGATCAAAAAATCTTTCAGGACTCTTTCTGGTCTGGCTCCTGCAAAATATCTTGGTAACATCGAACCACAAGGAATTGGTCACGTTCTTGCTGAAACTATTTAGCTTTTTTCAGGTCTGTTTTGACACTGAATAATCAGAAGCAGCAATCTCATTGTCCAATTCAGGTAGCTCTGCTTTTCAATGTGATAGAATGGGTGATTATATTTGATCTAGATCCACCTAGCATTAACCGAGGAAGTATCTATAAACAACTAAGGGACTACAAAGCTTTCTTCACAGCTTTAATGGGTGTTAATTACTAGTGGTTTAAGACAGCAAGGCTGAGATGGCTATAAGATCTTCTCTGAAAGTGACTTGATTTGAAGGGAACTCAAACTATCTCAACCTGCAACAGAACCAAAAACATTTTCAATTTAATTTAAATTCTTAACACAGATTTCAACAGGATTCAATTTGCTACGTCCCTGAACATTCTTTTGCATATTGCACAGTAAAACTCAGAAGCAGGCTGGCCACAGTATAACTGGAACATAGGCTGAACCCAGATCTCTCCTCTTCTGGAGAATTCATTCATTCAGCTGTAGGAACAGAATGGGCATTTCAGCACTTCTATCATTCAGTGAGGTCATGACTGATCTGCATCACAACTCCATGAACTTGCCTTTGCTCCACCTCTCTCAATACCCTTATCCAACAAAAGGTATATCTGGCTCAGTCTCAAGTTTCACTGATCCAGCATCCACAGTCTTCTGAGGGTTCCAGAGCTTTACAATTTTTTAAAGACTTGAATTAAAATGCTTTTTGACTGGCTTTGCTCAATTTTTAAAGTTGTTCTGGATTCCCCCAACACAGTCAATATTTTTCTGTACTTAGACTATTAAAGCTTACATTATTTTCAAGATTTCAATTCAATGGTTCCTCAATCATAAGAGTATGTAATGGGCCCTCCTAACAACTCTTTTAACCACAGTATCATTCTGAAAAAACCCCCCACTCACTCTCCAGCTCTCCCAACAAGGTAGGAATCTCAAAGTGTTCAGCCCCAAGCCCAAACAATGGGCAGGATTTTCTGCTCTTCCCACTGGCAGGGTTTTCCGGTCCCGTGACAGGCTCCCCGGCAGTGGGATAGACGAGCCACACAAAAATGCCGTAGACGTTGCTGTGACTGGACGATCCCACCGCAAGCTGCCTCCACCACCAGGAAACATGGCAGGGGGGTGGAAAATCCCCCTGTACTTAGAAAGGTATTAGCACAATGATTATATTACTTTACAAGTTTACATCTATAGGCAGCTACATCACTGCAGGCAACCATCAGTGCCACTGGAGGCAGTTAAACCCTCCTTGCTTTGACAATACAGAGCAACATGTTTCTGACTAAAGGGATACTGTGGATTACACTGGGTACAAATATGACTTTTTACTTCCTGTGTTTATTCAACCTTCACTTCTGGACAACTGCATGAACCAATCGGTCCAATTGTCCTGTTGTTGCCAAAACCATTCCCCAGTTTAATTGGAGGAAACAGCACAAACTCAGTGAAGGAATTCAGTAATAAATAGAATGTTGGATTCACGTCCCGATCTTTTACACTAAAGTAGATTCCAAATACCCTTTTGGTTTCAAGCAACAGAAAAGAGACTCCCTTTGAACTACCTACTAAGAACAAAAACCTAGAGTGTGTAGAGAGGAAGAATAATTATCAAGCAACAAAAAAAAAATAGTTGGCCAATAATTTCTCTCACTTTCTAAGGGTTGGCCAGTCATTTTCACCCTTGTTCAATGGGTTTGGGAGAAGCCACTAGTTTGTGGAATTTAGGTTCGATTACCAATCTGACATTACAGATGCTTCCCAGGAGCTACTGAAATTCTTCATTCATATAGAGTCCATGTCAATTACACTTCAACTGCTTAATCCTCTGAGAACACAAATAGTCGAATGCTATAAAAGTATATCATTGGTTGTAAAACACTTTGAAAAATCCTGGTCACAAAAAGCACGATATAAATTAAAGTTCTTTCTTGGCTTCTTTCTATTATGGGACTGAATTGAGCTATAGAGAGGAGACTGAGTTTTCGAGAGCTAATGGTCCCTGGTATAACTGGAGTGGCCATGGATGGAAACTGCTTTATGGATCACTCCTCCACTGGCTCACTACTTGCCCTGTCACCTCCAAAACTTTCTTCCAAAAGCATTAAATACAAACAATAGGCCTTGTCACATAGGCAGATGCATTTGCACCAAAGGAATGCTGGCATCTGGGGTTACCTACCTGACATCCAGTGCTGCTATGACAACAGGGGAATTGTAACACTTAGATATTAAAACTTGGAAAGCTGGCACAATTGGTCAGTGATTAATTTGACAAACAAAAGTTTTTTTCCAACTATAAAACTTGGTTAAAATATTTCTCCCTTTTTGCAACTAGCTGCAGCCAATCTCCACCCACTCCCACTCGGATAGCGTTTGGGAGTTGACTGGAATGCTGCAGCATGTCCGACCACAGCAAATTGGATCAGTGGGCCAGGGTTCAATGTTCCTCAGGCTAGTGCGCTGAAACACTAAATTCCAGCCTGGTCAGGAAGCTCTTGTGTGATAATAACTCACACCATTAGATGGTGCTGCACTCCATTGATCACATTACATCTCTCCTCTCAGAGCACCTTTGATAATGTATTTCAAATGCTCATTTGACATTGTGTTACTTTAGTATTGTGCATTAGAAATTTTCACCTTTCTTTACATTCATGTTCATAATGTGCTCTGTTATCTCAAAGCAAATTATTAAGCGAAACATTCAAATCCACAGGGTGGGTCACTGATCACTCTGCCTTATGGTCACCGTTTATCTTTCCCTTCAGCCTGCTACGTTTTAAGGACAGAATAAAAATGGAAACTCTCTCAGCCAGTACACTATTGAGAGAAGGGGCTGTGGGACTGTCACTATTGAGCCAAATCTATCTTCAATGTTTCAATCCAAATCCTCTGGCTTCATTTTTCAGTCCTGTTGTATTATTTCCCGCATTTATTTCAACTATTCACCATATTTCTTGTTTGGTGGCAGACAGATGTCTTGTTAAATATTCTTATTGTCTGCTGAGGTGTTATTTCTCATTGTGTGGTACCTTGCGCAGGACACACATGATCTCTGCAATTCTTTGTTCAGTTTAGAACATAGAACATTACAGCGCAGTACAGGCCCTTCGGCCCTCGATGTTGCGCCAACCAGTGAAACCAATCTAAAGCCCCTCTAATCTACACTATTCCAATATCATCCATATGTTTATCCAATAACCATTTGAATGCTCTTAATGTTGACTTTAGTATTGTGCATTAGAAGTCTTCACCTTTCTTTACATTCATGTTCATAATGTGCTGTTATCTCAAAGCAAATTCCTGACCAGGTTTGATTCAGAGTGAGGAGTAAACTGCATTCCTTGTAGTCATAGCTGTCCTATTGTCTCTGCACTGATTTTCCAATGATCTCCACATTCTCTGAATCATCATAGGACCCCACAGTGCAGAAGGAGGCCATTCAGCCCATCGAGTCTGGACCGACCACAATCCCACCCAGGCCCTTTCCCCATAACCCCATGCATTTACCCTAGCTAGTCCCCCTGACACTAAGGGTCAATTTAGCATGGCCAATTCACCTAACCTGCACATCTTTGGACTGTGGGAGGAAACTGGACCACCCGGAGGAAACCCACGCCGACATGGGGAGAACTTGCAAACTCCACACAGACAGTGACCCAGGTTCCTGGAGCTGTGAGGCAGCAGTGCTAAACACTGTGCCGCGCCGCTCTGTGTGAAAATCTTTCCCTTCCTGTCCAAGGTTTGGTCTTCCCTTGCGATTTCTGATATTTGGCTGTAGCCATTGTCCCTTTGAGGACAACATGGCAGATTACAGGTCACCTGGCCTGGGGGAACCAACTGGGACTCAGATTGAGGAATCACCCCAGGGGTTGGAGCCCCTTTGGTAAAGGGATATTTGGGGATCCGGTTGCAGCCATGAGGCTGCTGTCCAATTCTTATTAATAAATATCTTTTGTGTTCATGAATGAAGTCTGTGAAAGTGTATCTTTACAGTGGTGGACAATATTTGAATATTATGTCCTCATGAAGCAGAATGTTGCACAAACCTCAACTGCTGTGTTTTGCTTTTTTGGTCATGTTTCTGACATGATAGTGTAGTGATTCCCTCACAAATCCACTGGATCCACTGAAGTGAGGGCCAATGATAGGTGTGTCTGTGCTCCATTATCCGGTGTAATTGTTGGAATTATGACTGATTTAATTGTGTATTGTTATGGGAACAGATTTTACTTGTACTCTGTAGAATCATAGAATCCCTACAGTGCAGAAGAGGCCATTCGGCCCATCGAGTCTGCACCAACTCTCTGACAGAGTATCTTACCCAGGCCCTCTCCCTCACCCTATCCCTGTAACCCCATACATTTACCACGGCTAATCCATCTACCCATGCTGTGAGCATGGATCTCATTCCATGTGTTATTTGTTCCATCAGGGAAATGATCTGTGCCTATAACCTATTCCTGTCTGTCCAATGTAAACACATTCACCCGGATAACAAGGTAGAGATTCAGTGGTTCAGTGTGTTCCTCCAGTCTATACAAAGTGCATATCATGCATGTTCACACTATCTACATGATGTTCTGAGTAGAACTGCAGGTCATAACGTCACATTGTCAACATATTATGATTGTAAATATCACTCGTTTATCAGTTAATCTCTGATGAAATTTTATATGGCACTGATACTACTTTCTTTTTGGATTTACTTTGTAGGAGCAGTAATGATCACAACACTGAAAATCAGACAGTGTCGCGGGCTGTTATTGTATCATTGTTTAAAGTTCTTAAAGTTTATTTATTAGTGTCATAAGTAGGCTTACATTCACACTGCAATGAAGTTACTGTGAAAATTCCCTAGTCGCCACACTCCGGCACCTGTTTGGGTACACTGAGGGAGAATTTAGCATGGCCAATGCACCTAACCAGCACATTTTTCAGACTGTGGGAGGAAACCAGAGCACCCAGAGGAAACCCATGCAGATACAGGGAGAACGTGCAGACACCGCACAGTGGCCCAAGCCGGGAATCGAACCTGGGTCCCTGGCACGGTGAGGTAGCAGTGCTAACCACTGTGCCATGTTCTTTAATCCTGACTAAATGAGAGTCTATGAAAGCAAGAATTTTTATTTGTAGCACTTCCCGAGGATATTCCAAAGTTCTTTATGGCCAATTCATGCTTTTTAATGTATTTACTGTTGACAGAGGTGGGCAAACAAAACAGCAAATCCATTCACTCAATAAACTATCAGATTAATCTCTTTATGCATTGATCAAGAGAGGAACCTTACCAGAACACGAGGAAAACACCCTGCTCCCCTTTAAATATCAGATTGTTCACTGAGGAAGGCAGTGCCTCCATTTCGCATCTGCCAAAGAAGTCTACTGGACCAATTAAGAAGTCAGTCTATTCTAGACCCTAACTGATAGGCAAACCTTGTGTTCATTAAATGAGCTATCTGCTTTAAAATCCAATGGACTGCTCATTAGGGGGAGTCCCTCCCATTTATATAACACCATGTTCTGAGGACATCGCAAAGTGTTTTGCAACAGGTGGATTTCGTTTGAAGACAGTGAACTATGTTAATTAGGACAATGGGGTAGTCAGTTGGTGCATAACAAGATCCCACAAACCGCACGTCAGAAAATAACCAGATAATCCGTGCATGGTAGTTCAGGAAAATTCTGACTCTCTTTGCCCTTTTGCAAAGTAACAACTTGCCTTGACTGAAGGCATGTGACTTCTTTCCTTGGGCAACGTTTCAGCTGCTGTGGTACTTTGTCAGAGCTGGACTCGATGTCAGGGATGAGGCACTGTGAAGCAGCCTTGTTTCAGATATGTCATGCCTAGCAGAGGAATGACAATGGTTATTTTAATAAAGCTGAGATAGACTTTCACTTGCTGAAGGTATCATACGGGAGAGACTTGAGAAAGACGTTGCTGGGCTGGGAGGGGGTTATTCAGAGAGTTTGGAGATGTTTTTCATTTTGAGAAAAGAATGCTGGAACAGGAGTTCAGTTCCATGTCTTGGATCATTCCCTTTTTGGACCTGAATCAACACTTGGTCAGCAATTTGGTCACTTAATGAGAAGCAGCACTGGGCAAGATGGAGCTGGTGTTAAATATGCTGGTTGGATTGAATGAGCAGTGTGTGGGCAGAGACAAGTAGAAAATCCCTTAACCAGGAAAAACATCTTGAGGTAGTTTACAGGAGGTAGCAGGGGGATAAATGGACACTTGGTCAAAGAAAGGGCTGGCCAAAGGCTTAACCAAAGAAATAGTTTTCAGAGGAAGCGATGAGGTGGAGAGACAGTGGGGTATTTAAGGAGATATTTCCAGAGTTTGGGTTTAGGCATAACCATGAACATAGGGGAAAACACAAAGGTGGAGATAGGGGGAATGCACATGACATCCAAGATCAAAGCTAGAGGAACGGAAGTTGCAGAGACAGGGAGGGAGCAGAGGCCATGGCAGGATTTAAGCGCAAAGGTAGGAATTTAAATGAGGCACTGAGGAACTCAAACATAGCAACAAACAGGCAGCACAGGGGGAGGGGAACTAGCTGCAGAGTATGGAATGAAGTGAAGTTTATGGAGGTTGAGAGCATTAGATTTTTTTAATTATTCATTTACAGGATGTGGGCATCACCGGCTAGACCAATATTTATTGCCCATCCTTAATTATCCTCAAGGTGGTGGTGAGCTGTCTTGTGGAACTGCTGTAGTCCTTGTGGTGTAGGTACACCCACAATGCTGTTAGGGTGGGAGTTCTAGGATTTCTACCCAGTGACAATATTTATGTCCAGAGATGATTAAGGCACGGGTGATGTTTTCATTGCCTGTTAAGCTGAGCTAGAGGCAGAGGTAAGTAATGTTCTCCAGATGCAGCAAACATACCGAGAAACGATGAGGTTGGACTTAGCTTGGGTGGGGAGGGGAGGGGGCGGGGTGGCTGGCAGTCACTGTCACTGAGGCCAGCCTCAGACAGTGGCCAGGGAGGCTGGATGAGTGCAGAGAACAATTTATTTCTCCTTATTTCTTAAATCTCATCAAAGGGAAGTAGGAATGTACAGGAGATTGTATATGACCTCGATGTTTCTCTATAATAAAAAGGTGCAAGACAAATACAAGTTATCACTGCCACTGCTGCCTCTGCACCCACGTGGGTCAGCTTCAGCCCCCAACTCAATATTAACCAGTGTTCTCCTCATCGATCCACTGAAATAACTCTTGGCCTTTGTGATCAGACAATCTTCACCCACTCTGCTCTATATAACTACTCATTCCGGGCCCAGGCTCCTTCTTGACAGCAGATTTCTTTTATTTCTTGTTCAAGAGAAAGTGTGCAGATTCTATTCCTTAAATATCTGTTAGAAAACAGATGAGGGCAGTGACTGTAGTCTGAGGGTTTGTGAAGAGTTCCAACTCAGAACTTCCCCAACAGTCTGAGCACCTACAGAGAAAACATTCCTTCTTCAGATTGTCTACATTTATTTTAAATTTTCAGATGACAAACTTCTATCATTTCTTTTTCTCATTCCTGCCATTTCGCGGGGTATTTTTCACTTTTTATTGTCCCTTGATTCGATCACATTGTTAAACATCGTCTCTGTTGGTAAGTGTGATGGATTCTTCCCACTGGCCTGCCTCACAATGTTGGACCATTTATTCACTGGAAGGATTTGAAAAAATTATATACATTTAACATTTTCTTTCAGCCTAGTGCATTTTAACAAGTTTAAGGAAGGGCACTTAGGCTAAACAGAAATCATTTCACCAGTCTAAGTAAAAATAAGAAATGTTCTAGCTTCAGTTCTTAAAAATATCTCAAACCCAATATGCTGGAAACTCAATTCTTATTCATCTGTGGAAAAGAGATGGTGTGCAAGCTGGACCGAGCGAGTGGAGGGTGGAGCGAACGAGCGAAAGCTGGGCCAGATAGAGAGAGAGAGAGAGAAAGACGGGGGAGGGGAGCGAGCGAGAGAGAAGTAGATAGAGAGAGAGAAGTAGGTGGAGAGAGGGAGAGAGAAGTAGATGGAGAGAGGGAGAGGGAGAGGAATAGATGGAAAGAGAGAGAGAGCGCGCGAGAGAGAAGTAGATGGAGAGCGCGAGAGAAGTAGGTGGAAAGAGAGAGAGAGCGAGAGAGAGAAGTAGATGGGGGGGAGAGAGAGAAGAAGATGGAGAGAGAGAGAGAGAGAGGGGGGGAGAGAGAAGTAGATGGAGAGAGAGAGAGAGAGAGAGTAGATGGACAGAGAGAGGGGGAGAGAGAAGTAGATGGAGAGAGAGAGAGAGAGAAATAGATGGAGAGAGAGAGAGAGAGAGAGAGAGAGAGAGAAGTAGATGGAGAGAGAGAGAGAAGTAGATGGAGAGAGAGAGAGAGAGAGAGAGAGAGAGAAGTAGATGGTGAGAGGGAGAGAGGGAGAGAGAGAGAGAAGTAGATGGTGAGAGGGAGAGAGGGAGAGAGAGAGAAGTAGATGGTGAGAGAAAGAGAGAGAGAGAGAAGTAGATGGTGAGAGAAAGAGAGAGAGAGAGAAGTAGATGGTGAGCGAGAGAGAGAGAGAGAAGTAGATGGTGAGAGAGAGAGAGAGAGAAGTAGATGGTGAGAGAGAAGTAGATGGTGATGGAGAGAGGGAGAGAGAGAGAGAGAGGGAGAGAAGTAGATGGAGAGAGAGAAGTAGATGGTGAGAGAGAGAGAGAGAGAGAGAGTAGATGGAGAGAGAGAGAGAGAGAGAGAGTAGATGGAGAGAGAGAGAGAGAAAAGTAGATGGGGAGAGAGAGAGAGAGAGTAGATGGAGAGAGAGAGAGAGAGAAGTAGATGGAGAGAGAGAGAAGTAGATGGAGAGAGAGAGAGAAGTAGGTGGAGAGAGAGAGAGAGAGAGAGAAGTAGATGGTCAGAGAGAGGGGGAGAGAGAAGTAGATGGAGAGAGAGAGAGAGAAATAGATGGAGAGAGAGTAGATGGAGAGAGAGAGAAGTAGATGGAGAGAGAGAGAGAAGTAGATGGAGAGAGAGAGAGAGAAGTAGATGGTGAGAGGGAGAGAGGGAGAGAGAGAGAAGTAGATGGTGAGAGGGAGAGAGGGAGAGAGAGAAGTAGATGGTGAGAGAAAGAGAGAGAGAGAGAAGTAGATGGTGAGAGAGAGAGAGAAGTAGATGGTGATGGAGAGAGGGAGAGAGAGAGAGGGAGAGAAGTAGATGGAGAGAGAGAGAAGTAGATGGTGAGAGAGAGAGAGAGAGAGAGAGTAGATGGAGAGAGAGAGAGAGTAGATGGAGAGAGAGAGAGAAAAGTAGATGGGGAGAGAGAGAGAGAGAGTAGATGGAGAGAGAGAGAGAAGTAGATGGAGAGAGAGAGAAGTAGATGGAGAGAGAGAGAGAAGTAGGCGGAGAGAGAGAGAAGTAGGTGGAGAGAGAGAGAGAGAGAGAAGTAGATGGACAGAGAGAGGGGGAGAGAGAAGTAGATGGAGAGAGAGAGAGAGAGAAATAGATGGAGAGAGAGAGAGAAGTAGATGGAGAGAGGGAGAGAGAAGTAGATGGAGAGAGAGGGAGAGAAGTACATGGAGAGAGAGAGAGAGAAGTAGATGGTGAGAGTGAGAGTGAGCGAGAGCAAGCTAGATGGAGTGAGAGCAAGTTAGATGGAGAGAGAAAGAGCTGGGGAGATAGTGCACGAGAGAGAGAGCAAGAGCTGGATTGCGAGAGAGAGAGAGAGCTAGGGAGAGAGCGTTAAACAAATTCAGAAAGTCAGATATACTAGAGGAACAATTGGAGATTAGATTAAGTAAATTGACTGACAAATGTGGCAGGAGTGGAGTTTTCTTTATTTGGTATCAGAACAGTCGATAGTTCCTGCTGTAACAGTATGACAGGTCCAATCAATGGTTAGAAAATATACCACACATCAGATCAGTGTCTAGCATGCCTCCGCCCGATGGATTATTGTACCAGAAACAACATCCTTTATCCCAAACTCCCAATTGCACAAGTCTGATGTTTCCATTTCCCATGCCAGCTATCCTGTCACCGTCTGAGTGAGCTTGGCAATTTACTCATTTCACACACCCGGACCAGAATTCTCCAGCCATTTACGCTCTGGCGCCATTGCCAGTGAGGATGGAAAGTTTAGCGCTTAGCCAAATCTCTGTTCACTGCAGCGGGACTGGAGAATCCCACTGGCGTGAATCACCCCAGCTTTACAGACATCAGACATAGGGTTTATATTCTCACGCACTCAGCCTGATTACAATTCAGGCCTAAGGGATGAACAGTGCATTCTAACCAATACTGCAATCCAGGACTAAGGGATAAACAGTGAGTTTCTAACCTAAACACCAACCAATCACTCTTTCATTAGCATTCTAAAAAGATGGTGACCATTATCTTGTTTGGACACCATGACGACACAACAAGGAGGTTAGGCAGCACAAAGACAGCAATAAAAATCGAGGTATTTACTTTATGGGTTCTCGGGATGTGGGGGTCACTGGAAAGTCAGCCTTTATTAGTCCACACTATTAAGTGGCACCCACAAATGTGCGGCACTGGAGTTGGTCAGACCAGGCAGGTGTGTTATTCTCTTTCCTGAAGGACAGTAATGAACCAGTTGGGCTTTCACAACAGCCCAACAGCTTGTATCAGTTTTTTTCCTGATATTAGCACAGAAATGATCAGACTTATTAAATTCAATTTCACATCTTGTGGATTTATGAATTAATTATCGCTAGAGTTACCAGTCCAGTATCATAACCACTATATTATCATACACATACATGACTTTTGTTTTGACTACACTGTACTGACTCATTCCAGCTAGGTAAACATGAATGCACTTACTTCCTATTTCTCTCTTTCACCACCATCCTGGTCATGCTCTGGATGCATTGCGCTCGGTAATTCTCATAGTGCACATCACGTGTCACATCTTTCAGGTCCTGCATGTGTGTTCGGATCAACATGTTTCGTAACCTCACAAAGTCACAGTGAGCTGGGTTCTCCACTGCAAAGAGGCGGAGAATCGAAAGAATAAAGTCATTTCACTATTGGTTAACTCTGGATGCTCCAAATTACTTTGCATACTTGAATTACCTTGATGTGCACTAATGTTATGTTGGTGAATGCATTGCTAATTTGCATTCAGCAAGGCCCCACAAACAGCAATGAGACAAATGAATGGCTAATCTGGTTTTAGTGGTGTTATGGAGGGAAGAATATTGGTCAGGACACCAGGAGATGTCTCTGCTGTTCTTTGAATATTCCCACACAATCTTTAACATCCATCACACAAACATACAGGGAAGGCCTCAGCTTTGCATCTCATCCAAAAACTAACACTTCCAATAAAGCTGCACTCCCACAGTACTGTAATGTCATGCCAGACCAGGTTATACGCTCAAAACCCAGAGCTGCTCGAGTCCACAACCTCGCCACTCAGGCAAGAACATTTGATATCCGTCAAATCCAAGTAATAAGGAAGGCAAATGGTACTGTGGCACTCATTGCTAATGGAATAGAGTATAAAAGTGGGGAAGTGCAGTTGCAACTGTTTAGGGCATTGGTGAGACTGGATCTGGAGTACTGCACAGTTTTGGTCATCTCGCTTGAGGAATGACATAAATGCATCTACAGCAGCGGTTCCCAACCCTTTATATGTCATGGCACACCTGTCTACTATAAAACAAAATTAAGTCACACCTATTTTCTCTGAACTGGCCTCTAGCAAAAAGATTTTTTTGGAGTGATTTTCAGCCTCCGTTCTCACGGGCCCACAAGGTCTGCTTTTTGCAGCACATTCTCCAATTGGAGGCTGTTTCTTCTTTTCTTAATCTGATTGGTTCTTGTTTCACACCTCTGTCTTCTTCCCTTACTGGGAACTGTCCTCTCACTGTTTTTTTAACCTATCTCTGTCTCTCTTGCTTCTCCTAAGGTTTTTGCCCCCTTTTTGAGTTTGTGCAGGCACATGGGATCCTTGTCTTCAGCTCCAAGTCTCGTTGGCCATGGGTACGGGCCAGAACAATGCGCAAAATCTAAAGCGTGCACGTGCAGCTCTTTCCCGGCTCTATACACACAGGAGGCCCGAGGTTCATCCTGTTTTAGAGATGCCGACCACAGAACTGAAGACAAAGGTTAGTTTTAGTTTAATTACATGTATTTTTAATTATTTTAAATCTCCCCCCCCCCCCCACCCCCAGTACACTCGGGGGGTCTTCACTGTACACCAATGTGCCACAGCATACTGGTTAGCAACCAATGCACTGGAGGTGGTTCAGAGAAGGTTCACTAGATTATTAGAATAGACAGCACGATGGCACAGTGGTTAGCACTGCTGCCCCACAGCGCCAGGGACTCGGGTTTGATTCCCGGCTTGGGTCACTGTTTGTGTGGAGTTTGCACATTCTCCCCGTATCTGCATGGGTTTCCTCCCACAGTCCAAAGATGTGCGGGTTAGGTTGATTGGTCATGCTATATTGCCCCTTAGTGTCAGGGGGATTAGCAGGTTAAATACTTGGAGATATGGGGATAGGGCCTTGGTGGGATTATTGTTGGTACAGACTCGATGGGGTGAATGGCCTCCTTCTGCACTGTAGGGATTCTATGATTCTAGATTAATTCCAGGGATGTAGGACTTTTCTTATAAATAGAGATTGGACAGTTTAGGCCTATAATCTCGAGTTTAGAAGAGCAAGAGGAGATCTAATTGAGGTATATAAGATGCTAAAGGGGATTGACAGGGGAGACAGAGTGGATGTTTCCCCATGTTGGACATTCTAGAATGAGTAGCCATAGTTTTAGGTTACAGAATGATAGACTTAAAACAGAAACAAAGAGGAATTACTTCACTCAAAGGGTCGTGAATCTGTGGAATTTTGTACCCCAGAGAGCAGCAGACGCCAGAACACAACAAATTTAAGGAGCAGATAGATAGGTTTATAATTTGTAGCAGATGAAGGTTTATGGGGAATGGGCAGGAAAGTGGATATGAGGCAGAGATAGTTTTGAATGGCAGAGCAAGGCTCGAGGGGCTGGATGGCCTACTCCTGCTCCTAGTTCTTATGTTCTTAACCAAAATGGGCCTCTTTATCATAGAGATAGTTTAGACAAAACTTATACAGTGGTCTTTGGCCTAGAAATTTTGCCTAGAAGGGATTAGATTTAATAAATCGGTATCTATTTGAATACCCCAAGATTCTTGAGCTGGAGAAAAGCCCAGGTGATAACTGTGAAGTCATCAGAATATGATTGTTACAGATACAAGACAATATAAAGGAAAACCAGTCTAAGGTCTGAAATGAGACACATGTAGAGACATTCGAGAGACTGGGATCTCCAATTCACTTCACTGATTCTGGAGTTTAAATACCATCAATGTTTAAAACAATTGGGGGTAGGATTAGTAAATTTGCAGATGACACAATGATTGGATGGGTGGTTAACAGTGAGGCTGAATGTCTTGGGCTACTAGAGGATATAGACGGAATGGTCAAATGTGCAGTTAAAATTTAACCCCGAAAAGTGTGAGGTGATGCACTTTGGAAGGAGCAATTTGACAAGGAAGCATTCAATGAAGGGCAGGACACAAGGAAGTTCTGGGGGACAAGGGACCTTGGCTTGTTTGTCCATAGTTCTCTGAAGATGGAAGGGCATGTCACTAGGGTGGTGAAAAAAACATATGGGACACTTGCCTTTATCAATTGAGGCATAGATTACAAAAGCAGGGAAGTCAAGGAGTTGTACAGAATTTTGGTGAGGCGACAGCTGGAGAACTGTGTGCAGTTCTGGTCACCACATTAGTGGAAGGATGTGATTACACTGTAGGGGTTGCAGAGGAGATTCACCAGAATTAAGTTATGAAGAGAGGTTGCGTAGGTTTGGATTGTTTTCATTGGAGCAGAGAAGAGTGAGGGGGTGACCTGATTGAGGTGCACAAGATTCTGAGGGACATGGACAGAGTGGATAAGGAGCAGCTGTCCCCCTTAGTTGAAGGGTCAGTCATGAGGGAACACAAGTTCATGGTGAGGGGCAGGAGGTTTGGGGGGATGTGAGGAAAACCTTTTTTACCCAGCGGGTGGTGATGGTCTGGAATGCGCTGCCTGGGAGGGGGTAGAGGCAGGTTGCCTCATATCCTTTAAAAATTACCTGGATAAGCACTTGGCACATCATAACATTCAAGGCAATGGGCCAAGTGCTGGTAAATGGTCTGAGGTCAGGTGATTCACACAGGTCAGTGCAGACTCGATGGGCCGAAGGGCCTCTTGTGCATTTTGTGTCTATGAATTGGATCTTTTTTAAAATGAGGAAATCAAACTGACATTTTGAAGAATGGAAAAATGGAAAGGAAATGCTTTCGCTAAGAGCCTGAACAAATTTCAATTCACACTTGATAGTGGGAGAGGGGAGGAAGCTACAACTGGATTTGTAAACTTGTGCCACACTCTGGGGATTGAGAAGAGTAAGGATGTGTAGCTGGGAATCAGTGACAGATGGGGAAGGGGGTGGGGTTAATGTGTACATTTATATTAGGCCATCAATAACCCTGCAGGTGGGTATAAAATAGTTGGTGCTGAAGCACACCGTGTTATACACAAACTAAAATAAAAGTGTCCACTAATACACTCTGATGTTAATAACACAGAAGGCCATTCAGTCCATCGTGTTTGTGTTGCTCTGAAAACAGCTCCCAGCTTCACTTTCCAGCTCTTAGTCTAAAGTCTGGTTGATTACAGCACAGCAAACACAGATCTGGTTATATTTAAATGTGATGATGGTTTCCTCCTCTAACAACCCTTCAGGATGTGAATTCCAGAAACCCACCACACTCTAAGATGAAAAGGTTTCCTCTCAAACCCCCTCTAATCTTTTTGCCAAATACTTTAAACTCTGCTCCTGGTTACTGACCTCCCCAATGAGGGGAATAATGTCCTTCCTATCTACACTATCCAGGCTCCTCATAATCAAATACACAATCTACTGTTTACTCTTTACTTTATATTTTTTATGAAGCCACTATTTTTAGAAAACCAGGTATTTAACATAATTTTCACAAGCACTGTTCTGAAACTGAACTTTTGAAATGGTGCTGGACACTGATGCTTTTCATTTAACCTGAGGAATAAGTTGAAATTTAGATTAAACATTTTTTTTCTAAAGTTGAGCTATGTGTTACCTTCTACAATACCCCAGGGATATAGACGCCCCCGAACCCTCTTTCCTTTGGCTTCAACCACGGTATTGCTACCAATCACAGTGAATGGGATGCTGTCCTGAAAGAGAAAGTTAAAGACCATACGAAAGCAAAACAGTTGAAATGAATTCACAGCATCTTCAGCATTGGATATTTAGCAACATTCTCAGGCAGAGATTAATGAGCATTGTCCAAAGAACAGTCAGAAGCTATACCTGTTACATGTTTCAATTGTGTTTTTTACATTCATTCATGGGACGTGAGTATCACTAGCAAGGTCAGCATTTATTGCCCATCTCCAATTGTCCTCGAGGATTGGTGATGAGCAGCCGCCTTGATCTACCACAGTCCATGTGGTGTAGGTATACCTACAGTGCTGCTAGAGAGGGAGTTCCAGGATTTTGACACAGCGACAGTGAAGGAATGGTGACATATTTCCAAGTTGGATGGTGAGTGGCTTGGAGGAGAACTTGCAAGAGGTGATGTTCCCACGTGTCTGCTGCCATTGTCCTTTTAAATGGACACACTACACCCTTGCCCGCACTGCACCGCACCCTCACCCACACTGCACTGCACCCTTGCCTCACCTCTGAGTGACGGCACTTGACATCAAGGCAGCATTTGACTGAGTGTGGCATCAAGGAGCCCTCGCGAAACTGGAGTCAATGGGAATTGGGGGAACACTCTAAGCTGGTTGGACTCTTGCCTGGCACAAAGATGGTTGTGAATGTTGAATCATCTCAGTTCCAGATATCACTGCAGGAGTCCCTCAGGGTTATGTCCTAGAACCAACCATCTTCAGCTTCATCAATGACCTTCCTTCCATCATAAGGTCAGAAGTGGGGATGTTAGCTGGTGATTGCACAATGTTCAGCACTATTCATGATTCCTCAGATACTGAAACAGTCCATGTAACCTTCAAGTAACCTTCACACCAGACAAGTACCAGGTAATGACCATTTCCAATGAGACCGAATCTAACCATCGCCCCTTGACATTCAATGGCATAATTACCATCACTGAATCCCCCACTGTCAACATCCTGTGGGTTAACGTTGACCAGAAAAAGAACTGGACTAGCTATATAAATACTGCGGCTATAAGAGCAGGTCAGAAGCTAGGAGTCCAGTGGTGAGTAACTCACCTCCTGACTCCCCAAAGCTTGGCCACAATCTACAACCATCGACACACGGTGGCTGCAGTGTATATCATCCACCAAGGCCCCCCTCCCCAGCTTACTCCTAGCAACTGTCCAATCTCTGGAAAACAAGCTAGACAAACTTAAAGCCAGACTCACTTTTTAAAGAGAACTGAGGCACTGCTGTGTACTCTGTTTCACGGAGACCTGGCTCATTCCTGCTTCACCGGACTGTGCCCAAAAACCAGAGGGCTTCTCAATCCACTGAATGGACCATACAGGCAAGACTAGGGGAGGTGGAGTCTGCCTCCTAATCAACACCCCGTGGTGCCAAGACGTAGCAATAGTGGCGAGTTTCTGCTCCATGGACCTAGAATACCTGATGATAAAATGCTGCCCTACTACCTTTCGTGGGAGTTCACCTCTGTTATCCTGACGGCAGTTTACATCCCACCCCACATGGATGTGACGATCACGCTGGATGAAATATACATCACTACAAATAGCCTCGAGATGAAACACCCCGAGGTTTGTTCATCATGGCCGGGGACTTCAATCAGGCCAAGCTCAAGAGCATTTTACCACCAACACGCCTCCTATTCCACCAGAGGTCCAAACATCCTAGACCACTGCTACACAAACATCAAACATGCCTACCGCTCTATCGCCTGCCCACACTTTGGCAAATCAGACCACAAGGCTGTGCTCCTGCTCCCAGCTTACAAGTAAAAACTGAAACAGAAGATTCCGTCAATGAAAGTTGTGCAACGTTGGTCTGATGAATCGGATGATCTCCTACAGGACTGCTTAGAGTCAGTAGACTGGTCAGTATTTTAAAACTCTGCAACCAGCCTGAACGAGTACCCACTACAGTAACTGACTTCATTAGTAAGCGCGTAGAAGACTATGTGCCAAAGAAACAAATCCGCGTGTTTCTCAACAAGAAACCATGGATGAATAGGGATATCCACTGCTTGCTGAAGTCTAGGTCTGAGGCGCTCAAGTCAGGCAACCCTGACCTATACAAGAAAGCCAGATACGATCTAAGGAGATCAATCAAAGATGCAAAAATACAGTACCGGACCAAGCTAGAGTCCAAGGCTAGCTACATGGACCTCTGCCAACTATGGCAAGGTCTGCACGACATAACAGGCTACAAGATGAAGACATGTAAAATCACCGGCTCCAACGCACCCCTCCCCGATGAGCTCAATGCATTCTACGCCCGCTTTGAGCAAGAGGTGAGCGAGAGCACACCCTCCACCCCAGAAGCCTTGGCTAAACCCGTATCCGAGGTCACCATTGCAGATGTCAGAACAGCCTTCTCGAAGGTCAACCCATGGAAAGCGACTAGTCTGGATGGGGTAACTGGATGAGTACTCAGATCTTGCGCGGATCAGCTGGGGGCAAGGGGGAGGGTATTCGCAGACATCTTCAACCTCTCTTTACAACAATCTGAGGTCCCTATTTGCTTCAAGAAGACGACCATCATCCTGGTACCAAAGAAAAGCCAGGCAGCGTGCCTTAATGACTATCGGCTGGTGGCTCTGACATCCAACATTATGAAGAGCTTTGAAAGATTAGTCATGGCGCAAATCAATTCCTGCCTCCCAGATTGCCTGGCCCTACTGCAGTTCACCTGCTGCCACAACAGGTCCACAGTAGGCACCATCTCACTGGCCCTGCACTCACTGGAACACCTAGATAATAAAGACACCTATGTCACACTCCTATTTATCAATTACAGCTCAGCCTTCAACACCATTATTCCCACGAAACTCATCTTCAAACTCCATAGCCTGGGCCTCGGCACCTCCCTCTGTGACTGGATCCTGAATTTCCTAATCCACAGATCACAATCAGTAAGGATAGGCAACAACACCTCCTTCATGATCATCCTCAACACCGATGCCCCACAAGGCTGTGTCCTCAGCTACTTACTATACTCCTTATACACCTATGACTCTATGGTCAAATTCTCCTCCAACTTGATTTTCAAGCTTGCTGATGACACCACCATACATAGTGGGTTGGATCTCAAACAATGACAAGACGGAGTACAGGAATGAGATAGAGAATCTGGTGAACTGGTGCGATTATAGTTATCTCTCCCTCAATGTCAACAAAATGAAGGAGGTTGTCTCGACTTCAAGAAGCGTGGTGGAGAACATGCTCTTGTCTACATCAATGGGGACGAAGTAGAAATGGTCGAAAGCTTCAAGTTTTCAGGTGGCCAGATTACCAACAACCTGTCCTAGTCCCCCCCCATGCCAACACTATGGTTAAGAAAGCCCTCCAATGCCTGAGACTGAGAGAATTTGGCATGTCCACTGCGACTCTCACCAACTTGTACAGATGCACCATAGAAAGCATCCTTTCTGATTGTATCACAGCTTGGTATGGCTCCTGCTCTGCCCAAGACCGCAAGAAACTACAAAGGGTCATGAACGAAGCCCAGTCGATCATTCAAACCAGCCTCCCACCCATTGACACTATCTACACTTTCTACTGCCTTGGAAAAGCAGCCAGCATAATTTAAGGACCTACGCACCCCGGACATTCTCTCTTCCACCTTCTCCGTCGGGAAAAAGATACAAAAGTCTGAGGACACATACCAACTGACCCAAGAACAGCTTCTTCCCTGCTGCCATCAGACTTTTGAATGGGCCTACCTCTCATTAAGTTGATCTTTCTTTACACCCTAGATATGACTGTAACACTACATTTTGCATGATCTCCTTTCCTTCTCTATGAATGGTATGCTTTGTCTGTATAGCGCGCAAGAAACAATAATTTTCACTGTATGTTAACACATGCGACAATAATAAATCAAATAAAGAAGAACAGCAGCAATTAACCAACGCTCCTCTACAGACAGCACCTTCCAAACCCTTGACCACTATCATCTAGAAGGACAAAGGAAGCAGACACATGGGAGCACCGGCAACTGGATGCTCCCCTCCAAGTCACTCACATCCTGACTTGGAAATTAATCACCATTCCTTCACTGTCACTGAGTCAATATTCTGGAACTCCTTCCCCAACAGCATGGTGGATGAACCTACACCACATGAACTGCTGCAGTTCTGGATGGCAGCTCATCACCATCTTCTCAAGGACATTTAGGGATGGGTAATAAATGCTTAAATGCTAAATAAGGCTTAGCCAGTGACACCCACAAAGAATAAAAAACAATCAGACCAATGGTGGCGCAGGCTTGAGGGGCTGAGTGGCCTGCTCCTGCTCCTATTTTTTGAGTTCTTTCATATTTGAAGGAACTCAAAAAGCTTCCCCGTAGCTCCTCCTCACCTTCAATTCCTGATCTTGCCGTTTAAATTCTTCATCCTCATCCGAGTCACAGTCTGGGAACTGATAGATTTTAATCCCATAAAATTTGATTTCCTCACGAATCTGAGGGGGACAAATTAAAAATGTAACCAGTAAAGACAGGTGAACATTTTAAAGATGCAACAATGAGGCTCAGAGATGGTTGGATCTTTAATATTAAAACTGGAGGTTATGAATTTTTGAGTCATCTATCTGGTGTGCAGGATCACAGCATTCTAGACTTAATGTTAACAACTACCGGATGTAACTGTGTCATAATTCCGTGCTAAACAGACAGTCCAGAGCAGATATAGCTCACATAATCTACCCAAACATGGAATTAGCAATCTTCAACCAATCCAGTAGTCTCGATAAGTCTTGATCAACCCCAAGCTTTGGACTGAAGGATGAATGGATTTTCTTTACCATTGGTTAACAGGGTTTAGATATTTACTGACTGGGTAACACATTTATAAGCACATCCTATGAGCTTCAATCTTTGTACGGTGTAAAGTTATCATAGAATCCCTACAGTGCAGAAGGGGGCCATTCAGCCCATCAAGCCTGCACTGACAACAATCTCACCCTGATTCTTTCCCCGTAACCCCATGTATTTACACTGCTAATCCCCCGACACTAAGGGGCAATTTAGCATGGTCAATCAACCTAACCCGCACATTTTTGGACTGTGGGAGGAAATCGGAACACCGAAAGATATCCACACAGACACAGGGAGAATGTGCAAACTCCACACAGTCACCCAAAACTGGAATTGAACCCATGTCCCTGGCGCTGTGAAGCAGCAGTGCTAACCACTGTGCCACTCTTGATGTGCGTAAAGTTGGTGCGGGAGACATCTCCATGGTAAAGCAAAACAATTTGGCAGTAATCAATAATCTTGCTCAGTGAAGCCACAGCAAGGTTGGTATGGGAAGTAGAACATTGCACTGATATAGGCTGGAGTTAGATCAGGGTGTTAAGCATAGAGGGAGCTTTGTTCAGTTTCTAACCAGGCTGCTGGTCTTGAAGTGCTTGGTGTTGATATTCATAGCCTACAATTGAAAGCAGTCCAGTCCTTAGCACTGCCACATTAACTCACAATAAGTACAAATATTCACACGAGAGTTATTTTTTTGACTGTTTAAGTCATATTAGGACCCAATAGAACAACTGCAAGAAGCTTGAAGTAAATTGGAAAGCCTCAGGTTGACATTCTCAATAAAGAGGATGTCACCAAAATCCTGGTGTCATTATTATGCAAATATTTAACATGGAGGCCAAGGCTGCACTGATGATTGATGTCTGAAAATCAGTCAGTGATGCTACTGTGTAAACATCATTCACTCTTTATCCATTGTCTTGATGGCAATGTTAACATTATTTGAAGTCTCACAGATAGTCATTTTGACCTTTACATGGAGTAACATTGTAAATGTGTATGGGACAATTTCTCATGACACAAAACACAGACCAGAGGAAAACCTCACAACACGACTGGCATTCACATCCCATCATTGCACTTTGCAGTGTCATGCTTCATATACAATGATTTACATTGAAGTACAATCGCAGTTAATATAAAGGTGAATGTGGCAATTGATTTGGATATCGGATCCCACACACAATATCAATTTGATATGGTTGTTGAGTGAGGGGTTACACCAAAAACATAGTGTAGAACAGCACCACGTGTCTTATTCAGGCTGTAGCAGCTCTTTCGAAGAACAATCCAGTTTGTCTCTCATCCCATGTCCTGGGAAATTTCTCTCCTTCCAGTACTTAGCCAATTTCCTTTTGAAAGCTACAGTACTTACATCCACCCTATCAGGTAACACCTTCCAAATCCTAACCATTCATACCATAAAGAACATTCTTCCTCATACCACCTCTGGTTCTTTTGCCAATTACTTTAAATCTGACCCCTGTGGTTATTGACTCTTCAGACATTAGGATAACCTCTCTTTGCTTACTCAACCTAAACCCTTTATGATTATAAACTCGATTAAATCTTTGTTTAGCCAGTTCTTCTCTATGGAGAATAACTTCAGCATCTCCAGTCTATCCCTGTCACTGTAACCGCTCATTCCTGTACACAATCTTCCAGAATTGGACACAATTCTCCAGTTGGGGTCAAATTAAGGTCTTGTAAATGTTTAGCATAACTTCCTGAATTTTGTCTTTGATGTCTCCATTTATAAAACCCATCTCTTCACTCTTGATGTAACTCTATTTGTGGCACCTGATAAGCAAGCTTATGATTGGTTAAAAAGGGTAAATACGTATGCCTCTCTAATCATAATCGAGGCTACTCTCTGACACTATTGCAAACTCCACCACATTTCTCAAATTATTTAAAACCCAAAGCTACTAATATGGAACCTGAACAACACTTGTAACCATGATTTAGCTTCAGTATCACTTGAACATGGCAGGTATTTGAGGTTAGTTTGTGTTCTAGTTGCAGATAGTCACTCTACCAGACAGTTAATCTGTTCTATGGCTGTTAGTCAATGGGCATGAAGCCCCATCAGCACTGAGACTGTGGCCAGTAACGTGGTGGGCCGCTGCGTGATTGGACCAATCACTTTGACACACCATGGAGAATTAACACCACCACCAGAAATAGAGCAAATGTTGAAAATCTGAAAGGAAATCAGCTTGTTCTCCATATAGTTCAGAACTGACAGGGGATTGGATAAAAGGTTTTTAAAGTCATGAAACATTGAGATAAAGTTAATAAAGACATATTATTTCCAATGGGAGAAGGGACAATGACCAGAGGGCACAGATCATTCAAAAGAAAATTGGACAAATACTTGAAGGTGATATAACTGCTGGAATATGAAGAAAGAGTAGGGGTGGGTGGGATAAATTGGATTTCTCTTCACAAGAACTGACACAGATTTAATGCACTGAATGGCTTCCTTCTGTGCTTCACTGTTCTAGGATTCTATAAAACAGAAAGTGACCAAAATACACAAGTGGGTCACTATCTGAAAGGGAAAACACAGTTAGAATTTGTGCAGGAACCTACCTGTAGCGCATTGCCAGACAAATTTTATAAGACTGACATATCACTGTTATCTGAGCTCATCTTATGGTTATACCTGCCCAGTTACCTCTGGACCTGGTTATTCCAATACTCTCCTGCTCAGCATCCCACACTCTACCCTTTGTAAACATGAGGTCCAAAATTCTGCCTCCTACTCCCTTAGTCACAGCAAGTTCTTTTCACTATCACTCCTGCCTTCACTGACCTACAGTGGCTTCTGGCCAAGCAAACCCCAATTTTACAATTATCATCTTTCAAATCCCTCCATGACCCTGTCCCATCCCTATCTCTGTAATCTCCTCCAACCCCACAACTTGCCGAGGTATCTGCCTTCACCTAACTCAGGTCTCCTGAGCATCCCCGAGTTTGATCCCTCCATCATCAGTGCCCGGGCTGTGGAACTCAGAACCTCTATCTTGAGTTGTACCTCTCAAAACCTACCAAACTTTTGACCAACTGCCCTACTCTCACTTGTGGCTCGTCTAATTTTGTTTCATTATGCTGCTGTGAAGCGCTTTGGGATGTCAAATGTCACATGATCAACTCTCCAAGAACATGTGCAACCAGAGTTGGCAACCCTAGCCTGAACCCTATACTCTGACTACAGAATGAGAGCTCTACCGACCGAGCTGAGATGACATTTGAAAATGATATTTATGATATGCTGCTTGGTGACCAGATACATCTTCCCTCAGAGCTACTAACCTGTTGATCATATAGAAATAAGATTTGGGAGCCAAATTAGGCCACTCGGCCCATCGAGTCTGCTCCGCCATTCAATCATGGCTGATATGATTCTCATCCCCATTCTCCTGCCTTCTCCCCCTAACCGTTGATCCCCTTATTGATCAAGAACCTATCTACCGCTGTCTTAATGACACTTAATGACCTGGCCTCCACAGATTCACCACCCTTTGAAGAAATTCCTGCTCATCTCAGCTTTAAAGGGGCATCACTTCACTCTGAGGTTGTGGCTTTGAGTTCTAGTCTCTCCCGCTAGTGGAAATATCCTCTCCATGTCCTCTCAATCCAGGCCTCTCAGAATTCAGATTTTCACAGTAACTTCATTGTAGTGTTAATGTAAGCCTACTCATGTCACTAATAAATAAACTTTATTCCACAAGTTTCAATGAGATCCCCCTCATCCTTCTAAACTCCTTCGAGTATAGACCCAGACTCCTCAACCGCTCCTCATGACAAACCCTTCATTCCTGGGATCATTCTTGTGAATGATGAAATCTATGAAGTGTGAAATCGAGGGAGGGTGGGGGAATTCACCAGCTTGTTTGCCAATGGCGGGAATCCTGATTGTGTTGGGGTTAAAAAAAAAATTATTCGGGATTCCTACCGGGCATGAAGGATTCACCTGACCCACCTTGCTGGTTTCCGATTGGGTTCCTGCCCGGAGCAGGCGCCAACCTAATTAATATGCAAACCTGTTAATTGTAATAGAATTCTCAGCATTGACGGCCATTCACTGTGCCCCCTCCCACCCCGGTTCCTGCCATGCATCTGCCCCCCAGCAGGAATCGCACCAGGCGGGCTTTGGTGTTGGTCATCACCAACGTGGACATGGCATGCTGGATCCTGAGGGAGAAAGGGAAATCTCTGCTCCAGAATGGAGAGCTGCAGTGATTTAAAACCCTGCCAGGTGTCCTGCCTGGCAGCAGCAGAAGGGCAAATAGCCACTGGACCTACCTCTTTGATGCCCTCTCGGGGCCAGGGGACAGTGCACCCTGCCAAATGTGTGGCCCGAAGGGTGCCTGAGTGGGGGTGGCCCACCGTCATGCCTGCATGATGTGTGGGGGGGAGGATGTGCCTCATTGATGAGGAGGTTGGTGGTGCCCCTTGATCAGCGGGGAGCTGGGAGTGGTCACCATTTCATTTTTTACATTTATTTATTAGTGTCACAAGTAGGCTTACATTAACACTGCAATGAAGTTACTGTGAAAATCTCCACTCTGACATCTAAAATTCGTGGCGCCCCGATCTCGGAACAGCAGGTCTGGCCAGTGGGCTCCCTCATTAGCATATTTTAGGTGGGTGAATCCCACCTGACAGACACTGCCAGCACCAGTGGGTAACACTCCCGTTTTCCCACTGACATGGGCACTTAGTCCCAGTCTGGGGGAATCGCACCCCCAATATTTTCCTATTTATTCCCAGTGGAGTAAATGTTCTTCAGAAGGAAAAGCAAATGTTTACTCCATGTTACTGTTGTGACTGACATAGACAATCCATTTACCTTCTGTTTCATTTTGGAAACCTCTGTAGGAGTCAGTGTGTCTGCCTTGGCAAGGAGCGGTACAATGTTCACCTTTTCATGGACAGCTTTCATAAACTCCACATCCAACGGCCGTAACCTTCAAAAACAACCACAAGACAGACTCCAGTCATGTTATTTGGCGTTTTGTAAGAGTTAGTTTGATCTACATTAGAACAGAAACCTATCACAATATTGATTAGCGTATCCAAACCTTTTGTCTCCATGGGTTTTAAGTTTGCCCCATGGAATATTAAGTGCTGTATATGAAGTTTAAATTGATTAAGATGTGTACATCTTAAGCTGTTGACACCAATGTATCGGGGTGTGCTGTATTAGTAATTTACCACTGATGAGGCACCTTATGCTACAGCCCTTACAGACCTCCAGGTCGACAAAATGTTATCTCATAAGTACTCTATAAGATTCTGTACAAGAGATTCTTAGCAAAAGAGAGAGTACATAGAATTGGATGTAACTGTGACATTATTGGTGGGCAGCTAGGAGACAAGAGTACGGATATAATAAGTGATATTCCCCAGGACTCTGTTGTGAGGTTCAGCTTTTCTCCAATACATTGATCGCTTGGATGGAAGAATAGGGAGCTAGATTTCCAAGTTTGCAGACTGCACTGTTACGTAGAATATATCAAAATTTAAAAATATATAGTTTAGTTTGTTTAATTTAGTTTATTTATCAGTGTCACAAGTAGGCTTACATTAACACTGCAATGAAGTTACTGTGAAAAGCCCCTAGTTGCCACAGTCCAGCACCTGTTTGGGTACACGGAGGGAGAATTTAGCATTTTGGACTGTGGGAGGAAACCCACGCAGACATGGGGAGAACGCGCAGACTCAGTACTGACAGTGACCCAAGCCGGGAATTGAACCCGGGTTCCTGGCGCTGTGAGGCAGCAGTGCTAACCACTGTGCCTCCTATATATTTGCTCTGATGGGGGAAATTGGCTATAATCTTTACATTAAAGCAAGGCCATTTTGAAGTGAAATCAAGAAGCACTTTTTCATTCAAAGGATTCTTTAGCTACATTTTTGTTAGGGAAGAGCATCAAGGGATATGGAACAAAGGCACAGTTGAGATACAGGTCAGCCATGGACTAATTGAATGGTGGAATATAGGCTTGAGGAGCTGCGTGGCCTGCTCCAAACCCTCCCTCTCAAATGAAATAAAATTGCAAATAGGAAACAGAAGCGCAAAGAACTGGGTTGCATGGGCATTGTGTGCTTCATGGTCAAGGTTCAAGGGTCATAGTTCAAAGACTTCTGGATCTGATGATCATCTAACTAATGTAACAACATTCTTGTTGGAGATGTGGAGTGAATGTTCCAATAATGAGCTAAAGCATTACTGTTAGAACTATCATAGAATCCCTACAGTGCAGAAGGAGGCCATTCGGCCCCTTGAGTCTGCACCAACTCTCCAACAGAGCCTATCCTATCCCCATAACCCCACACAGTTACTCCGCTAATCCCTCTAACCTTCACACCTTTGGACACAAAGGGGAAATTTAGCATGGCCAATGCATCTAGCCTGCACATCTTCGGACTGTGGGAGGAAACCAAGACAGATACGCGGAGAATGTGCAAACTCTGCAGAGACATTCAAGGCCGGAATTGAATACGGGTCCCTGACACAGAGAGGCAGAAGTGCTAACCACTGTGCCACTGTGCTGCCACCAGTTAGTACAAACTGAGTGTTGCCTTTTGCAATGCTTCAAATGTGGAAAGAACAGATCATTGATAGCATTGGTGCAAGTCCCAGTATTTCACCAATGTAATATACATTAACGAGGGGAGAGAGTCACGTTTTATACTGGGCAGTCCAATTTGCAGCTGGTCTGTCTCTGTCTAGAACCACTCGGTTTCATGTTCACTATTTTGGCAGTATGTCAAATCCTGCATTTTAATTAGATCTCCAGAACTGGTACCCAGATTGTTCGTCCTAACTTTCTATCTAAAATATTGCTTTAGACACAGATATTGGGCAGGATTCACTGCACAATATTTCACTGTAGTGGGAGGCAGCTCGCCATTAGCCGGTGGCAGGATCTTCTGTTCCTGTCGTTGCCAAAAGGGTTTCTATTGAATTTACCCCTCACCACCGTGAAACCAGCCCTTATCTTTAGTAGCAAACTACGTAATAACTCACTTTTCTGGTTGTGCAAAATGATCCTGATAACTCTCAACCCTAAACTCTGACCAAGTTATTTAGCCTCAAACCTACACAAAGGTAAATTGTGGTGCGGGCACACATGATCACTGGCCGACCAGACCCCACAAGCCAACCCCAATCTCCCCCCCGGGCCAGCCCCAAATCAACACCACCCCCCCATCCCCCATTGTGGGGAGCAGTTGTAAACCCCGCTGGTGGGAATCACTCCCGGGAGAGGGGGGGGATGCTAGTGGGCCTGGAGAATACCGTCCCGGGCCCAATAATATCATGGAAATGTAAATTTCCATGACATTTCCATATGATAATCAGCTCCGCGCCGAAAATCTGATTGTGCTAAAAAAAAGCACCTGGGAGACTCACGACCAGCTGGATGCCAGTCGTGAACCTCACTAGAGGCCCCCTCTCCCCCCATTGTGTTTTAATATTGAAATTCTTGGAAATCAGTAGTAATTGAAGCCTCGTGGCAGATGGGAAGATGCTGGTGAGTTTCCTGTCAGCGGCAAACCACTACAGCCAAGGATAATCACAAACCAATCCAATACATGGATTGAAGGTAAGGATGTGAATGACAAGAGGTTTAATGTGGAACCATGAATATCTTTTAAAGCAAATGTTATCCAGATTTACAAGAGATTTTGATTAATTGCATATATCATTTCTTCCTGCATTAACTACCAAAACTATATCTGATTTCATGTTTTGTTTACAGAATAGAATCATGGAATGTTACAGTACAGGAGGAGGCCACTTGATCTATTGTAACTTGCCAGCGCTCTGGAAGAGCAACTCAAAAATTCCTCAGATAATTATCTAATTCTCTTTGAAGGCTTCAGTTGAATCTGCCTCTGTCACCCTCTTGGGCAGTGAATTCCAGAACCCAGCCAGGTGCTGGGTGAAATAATTTTTTATGTTTATCCCAATCTTGCTTAAAATGGTGTTGCTTTGGTTCTTGACATTTCCATCACTGGGAACAGCCTCTCCCCATTGCCTCTGGATTTTGAACACCTCTATTAAATCTTCTCTTCTCCAAGCAGAACAGCCCCAGCTTCTCTAATACATTTACTGAGCTGAAGTTCCTCATTGCTAGAACTATTCTCATGAATGTTTCCTCTCTAATGTTTCCACATTCTTTCTGAAATATGGTGCTCAGAATTAAACACAAAGAAAATTAATCCATATTAGTGGTCGCAAAGATGTAGCATCGATTATCAGGACTCTGCATTGTAATCACAGAATTCAAAAAGAGAGAAAAAAATAGGTTAGCGTTTTAGTACAACTGGTTATTGGCTCAGGAGAAGCAGTGGAACAGGCTTGCTAAGTTCAGCGTAAATGGAAATGGAGTCTGAGGATTTGAAATTGGGACAAGTCCTAGTATGTTGGGAAGCTAAGATTGCACTTTAGGGATCTCAGTCAAATGTTTGGCATGGAATAGTCAATTGAAACAACAGTGCAATGCAGTGTTAGTGTTCCTACCTCTGGACAAGGAGCTCTTTTTTCAGGTCCTACTCTGGGACGTGTTGACCATGGAAGGTGCATTAGTAAAGTGTCCACAGTGAAGTGACTTGTTGGCCACAGAAGGAGCAGTTATGAAGAAGCTCAAAATCCTTTTCCCACTGTTCCCTAAAGGAAAGAAAATGTGTGGGAAGATGCACTAAGAAAAGCTATTCACTTTCCTTCTATGAGGCAGCTGTTGTGTGATGCTGTATGTGTCTGCATACCATTGTAACAGCAGGCGCTCAGCAGAGCAAGGGTTAACGCGGGCCTAAAGTATAGCACCACCCACAGTATGATGTATAGAGTCCCATGGTAATAGACTGGGAGAACAATTGAGAAGAAACAGCATGGCAGCGAGACCATGCATGGTGGTAAATGGGATCCGTACATAATTAAGGAGTACTAATAAGTGGTTCATGTTTAAACATACAAGTCTCAAGATCTCTTCAATGAGAAGCAGACAAGTCCGTAACACAACACGGTGATCAGAGGTGGTATGAAAAATGGCACTTAAAGCATGAACCCAGAACAGAATCCCAAGATGTGAAAGACTAAAAGCAGCTGAAGTCTGATTAGAGAGATGTGTACCGAAGAAGAAAAATTGAAGAAACAGTTGAAGAAGCCTCACTACAAAATTGGAAGTTGAGGAATCCCTCAGAGTGTATGGAGGCCCATTTCAAGATCCTGAGTTATGCAGACTGAAGGAATCTGGTCAGATCACAAGACTGATGAGAAAAATTACAAAAGAGAAGTTGTACTTACATTGCAGAATAGATGGCTGTCCCAGGGGCTCAGCAGATTGCAGAAGCTGGAAGACAACTGCAAGTAAAAAAAAAGTTAAAAAGAGAGAAATCTGCAGAGCTAAAATAAAGAGCAAGAAACCGCTGCAATTTCCTAAAAGTCTAAAAAAAAAAGGCCATAATTGCAGAGGGAGCATGCCGAACCCAAAAAGGTACAGGAAACAACACAAAAAGAAAACTGACAACTTGCGTTAAAAAAAAGTTACTGCACAGATAGCCTTAAAAGGGGCAATGGCACTCAAAGCAGTAAATACAAGAAAAAAATAACAGCCATGGACAGAAAATTAGAAGAACTAGACAGAGGGGGCAACAACAGACCCCAGAGAGGGGGCTACAACAGACCCCAGAGAGGGGGCAACAACAGACCCCAGATAGGGGGCAACAACAGACCCCAGAGAGGGGGCAACAACAGACCCCAGATAGGGGGCAACAACAGGCCCCAGATAGGGGGCAACAACAGGCCCCAGAGAGGGGGCAACAACAGGCCCCAGAGAGGGGGCAACAACAGGCCCCGGAGAGGGGGCAACAACAGGCCCCGGAGAGGGGGCAACAACAGACCCCAGAGAGGGGGCAACAACAGACCCCAGAGAGGGGGCAACAACAGACCCCAGAGAGGGGGCAACAACAGACCCCAGAGAGGGGGCAACAACAGACCCCAGAGAGGGGGCAACAACAGACCCCAGAGAGGGGGCAACAACAGACCCCAGAGAGGGGGCAACAACAGACCCCAGAGAGGGGGCAACAACAGACCCCAGAGAGGGGGCAACAACAGACCCCAGAGAGGGGGCAACAACAGACCCCAGAGAGGGGGCAACAACAGACCCCAGAGAGGGGGCAACAACAGACCCCAGAGAGGGGGCAACAACAGACCCCAGAGAGGGGGCAACAACAGACCCCAGAGAGGGGGCAACAACAGACCCCAGAGAGGGGGCAACAACAGACCCCAGAGAGGGGGCAACAACAGACCCCAGAGAGGGGGCAACAACAGACCCCAGAGAGGGGGCAACAACAGACCCCAGAGAGGGGGCAACAACAGACCCCAGAGAGGGGGCAACAACAGACCCCAGAGAGGGGGCAACAACAGACCCCAGAGAGGGGGCAACAACAGACCCCAGAGAGGGGGCAACAACAGACCCCAGAGAGGGGGCAACAACAGACCCCAGAGAGGGGGCAACAACAGACCCCAGAGAGGGGGCAACAACAGACCCCAGAGAGGGGGCAACAACAGACCCCAGAGAGGGGGCAACAACAGACCCCAGAGAGGGGGCAACAACAGACCCCAGAGAGGGGGCAACAACAGACCCCAGAGAGGGGGCAACAACAGACCCCAGAGAGGGGGCAACAACAGACCCCAGAGAGGGGGCAACAACAGACCCCAGAGAGGGGGCAACAACAGACCCCAGAGAGGGGGCAACAACAGACCCCAGAGAGGGGGCAACAACAGACCCCAGAGAGGGGGCAACAACAGACCCCAGAGAGGGGGCAACAACAGACCCCAGAGAGGGGGCAACAACAGACCCCAGAGAGGGGGCAACAACAGACCCCAGAGAGGGGGCAACAACAGACCCCAGAGAGGGGGCAACAACAGACCCCAGAGAGGGGGCAACAACAGACCCCAGAGAGGGGGCAACAACAGACCCCAGAGAGGGGGCAACAACAGACCCCAGAGAGGGGGCAACAACAGACCCCAGAGAGGGGGCAACAACAGACCCCAGAGAGGGGGCAACAGCAGACCCCAGAGAGGGGGAGACACTGAAATGAACCACAAGATAGTTGCTGATCATATCAGTGCAATGAAATGCATGAGCCAAAAAGTTTAGTACAGGAGAAAGATAGAGCTGAGAAACAGTCGAAAGGCTCAAAAATAGAGTTATATGAAAATGCTGAGTCACTACCCAAACTGCAATAGCAGATGGCAGTGCGGATTTGAAGTGCAAGATTCAAGTCAAGTATATACCTTTGAAAACAGACAAACTGAAGTCTTCAATGAACCAAGCTGTTTGAGATCTGAATAAATTTCAGAGATGACATAAAGGTATCAGGAGGAAATAATGATCCTTAATTCCACATTTGGCAGGAGTTGGGAAAACTCACAGATGTGCAGCCAAGCAAAACAGCAGGCAGAAAAGACATGCAAATAAGTTGCAACCCTAAAAGACTCGTTGAAGAATCAAGATGTAGCCATGGAAAAACATGAGGTGATAAAAAGGACATGAACTATTACTTCAGAAAAGTTGTATTGGAACTATCAGTAGCAACAAAATGATGCACTGAAGCTCAGAGTGAGTTGGTAAGAGGTCGAAGAGAAAATAAACAGTTGAAAGAACAATTGATTGAATTTGATCTTGAAAGACAAAAGGAATGCATAACCATTCAGCAACATGTAGAAATGGAAATGGTCTTAAAAAGCAAAATGGAAGGACAGCTGAAGAAACTAGAGGAGAATCTGCTGAATTACAGGAAAACTCAAGATGAAGCAATTGAGCTTCACAAAGAAAAGAAAACCTGCTGAGGAATCTTCACATGCTGTAAGAATCCCTCAGGCCAAAGTTTGGTCCTTTGGGAAATTACCAAGAGAAACAAAATGAATTTAATATCACTCTGAAAAAACTAACCAGTTGGCAGAGCAGATTCAGCAAGGTTCAATAGTCCAGGAGAAAGTTGCAAGAAAAAGATAATGAACTGAAGAAGCAGCTGCTTGGAAAAGAGGAGGCATTGAAAGAGAAAGCCGTAGAACTTTCCAAGTTGAAAGCGGATAACGTAGCCACAGTAGCATGATTACAGAACAGAAACAAATTAAGACTTTTCCAGAGACAGACCTGACCAATAGCGAGTCCCAAATGAAGGACGCGGACAAAGTTCTGTTGCAGACAGAGAAAGGAGAGATAGAAATAAGATCAGAAAATGTAAATCCAGCACTGAAGTCCAAGGAGCTGTAAGAAGGAAACGCACTGGTTGTCTCAGACGTACTGGGAACCACTGAGTTGTTGAAAAATAAGAGAGTGTATAGACATTTGCTAACATTGTCAACAGCCAGCCAGAATGTAGTGGACACTGAGGAAAGGAAAATTTGAGTCCCTCTAGGAATGAATGGAGTGCACATTCCCTTCAGAAGGAACAGGACAAATCCAGTGTCCAAAAAGGCAGATGAGCTGTTAATAAAAATAAGTGCAACTTGAAGGAGCACAAAAGCAAATCAGAGAGAGATAACCAAGTACCAGAAACACAGAGTACTACCACCAAATGTGACAGACCAAGATGTGGAAGAACTGTCCATCCTCAAGACCGTGCGAATTCATAAAGTCAGAAACTTGAAATAGGGGAGAAAGGATAACAAATAAAGATTGTATTGTAAACAGTTATACTCAGATGGAAGGGAGGGAAGTTTCTTTTGAGAAGAAAAGGCTCAGTGTATGTGTTGGCATGTAAAGGTGCTCAGCAGAGCAAGGGTTAATGTGGGACTGGAGAATATCACCGCCCATTGTACGATGTACAGAGTAAGAAGTCTCACAACACCAGGTTAAAGTCCAACAGGCTTATTTGGTATCACAAGCTTTTGGAGTGCCGTTCCTTCATCAGGTGAGTGGAGAATTGGGTTCACAAACACGGCATATATAGACAGAGACACAATTGTAAGATAATGGTTGGAAGCGAGTCTTAACAAGCAATCAAGTCTTTACAGGTACAGACAATGCGAGTGGAGAGAGGGATAATCACAGGTTAAAGAGGTGGAATTGTCTTAAGCCAGGACAGTTAGTAGGATTTTGCAAACCCAGGCCAAATGGAGGAGGTTACACGGAGTGTGACATGAACCCAAGATCCGGGTTGAGGCCATCCTCATGTGTGTGGAACTTGGCTATCAGTTTTTGTTTGGCGATTCTGCGTTGTCATGTGTCTTGAAGGCTGCCTTGGAGAACGCTTACCCGAAGATCAGAGGCTGAATGCCCTTGACTGCTTTGTTCCCCGACAGGAAGGGAACACTCCTGCCTGGTGATTGTCGCACGGTGTCCATTCATCTGTTGTCATAGCGTTTGCATGGTCTCGCCAAAGTACCACACCTCGGAACATCCTTTCCTGCAGCGTATCAGGTAGATAACGCTGGCCGAGTTGCACGAGTATGTACCGTGTATCTGGTGGGTGGTGTTCTCACGTGTGATGGTGGCATCCGTGTCGATGATCCGGCACGTCTTGCAGAGGTTGCTGTGACACCTGATGCAAGGAGCAGCGCTCGGAAAGCTCATGATACTAAATAAACCTGTTGGACTTTAACCTGGTGTTGTGAGACTTCTTACTGTGCTTACCCCAATCCAACACCAGCATCTCCACATCACAATGTGCAGAGTCACATGGTAATAAATTGGGAGGACAATCTAGAAGAAATTTTCCTGCATGGCAGCAGCACCATGCGTGGATGTAACAGTGATCTGTATGTTGTTAAGGATTACTAATAATTGGTTCATGTTTAAACACACAAATCTCAAGATCTCAACAATGAGATACCTAATCAACCCATAACAATACAGGCGTGGTCTTGTCATTTGGGGGGCGCCACATTTTATGCTGTGTCAATGGTTCTTACTTAGTCAAAGATAAGCAGGTGATTCTGCGCTGAGTGTAACTTTCTGATCAGTGTGTTTTGGGATTGTTTATCAACAAGGTTGAGAGTGTAATTAGAAAGGAGGTTAAAGAAACTCAGTTGAAACCAGGTGGGTGCACCAACTGGTCACAAGTGATTTCTACTGGAAGTAACAGGTTGCTTGTTTTAACTGGATGCAACCAAAATAACTGAAAATCAGTTGGTGCCCCCTACTCATCCAGCTGGCCATTTGAATCCTACTGGAACCAGTTGATGGTTCTACTCCATACAACGGAATAACTGGAATAACTGGCACTTTTCCTGTTGACTTCAAGTGTAATCATCTGAATCTTAATGGGACCAGTTGACTCCTGCTGGGACCAGTTGACAGGCAAACTGCAGCCAGTTGAAATTAAGTGGAGCCTGTATCAATGATTCTTTGAACTGGAAATTGTGCTAACTGGATTGACTGAAGTCAAAAGACTGCCTGTGTAAATGAGCAAGGTGTGTCAGTATGCATTTTCACTTCAAGATTGCAATGTTTTATAAAAAGCACAATGATATGTATTTCCTCACCCTCACATATATGAATGTTATTCAGGGACAGGTTTATTAATGCTGTGCTTTTCAAGGTTTTGTGATTTCTACAGCAGCCATACCAAAGCGTCATGCAATGGGAAAACAAACCCTTATATTGAAAGCTTCTTAGGATAGGAAAAATAATCTAAAGAATTTTTCTCATCGAGAAGCAGAAAAAAAGCCATGGTAGGATTAACCATTGCCATTGTAAGTGCCCTTAGTTGCTGTAGTGTCAGTCATAACCCAGTGGTAGGATTCCTTACACACTCTTGAAAGTGAGTAAGAAATACCTCACATTCTCTGATAAACCCCAGTTAAGAATGGAATGATGACAAGAAAACCCTGTGTGGATAACAACGAAGAAAATTAGCTGAAAAAAGTGGCAGATACAAATGGAGCAAAACTCAAAGAAATGAACACATAAACACGGATAAGGCAAAGGAGAATCCAAAGCGCTTCTACAAATACATAAAGAGCAAAAGAGTAACTAGGGAGAGAGTAGGGCCTCTTAAGGATCAACAAGGTCATCTATGTGCAGATCCACAAGAGATGGGCGAGATCCTAAATGAATATTTCTCACCAGTATTTACTGTTGAGAAAAGCATGGATGTTAGGGAAGTTGGGGAAATAAATAGTGATGTCTTGAGGAGTGTACATATTACAGAGGAGGTGGTGCTGGAAGTCTTAAAGCGCATCAAGGTAGATAAATCCCCGGGACCTGATGAAGTGTATCCCAGGACATTGTGGGAGGCTAGGGAGGAAATTGTGGGTCCCCTAGCAGAAATATTTGAATCATTGATAGTCACAGGTGAGGTGCCTGAAGATTGGAGGGTGGCAAATGTTGTGACTTTGTTTAAAAAGGGTTGCAGGGAAAAGCCTGGGAACTGCAGGTCGGTGAGCCTCACATCTGTGGTGGGTAAGTTGTGAGAAGGTATTTGGAGAGACAGGATCTACATCTACAGGCATTTAGAGACGCAAGGACTAATTAAGGACAGTCAGCATGGCTTTGTGAGTGGAAAATCATGTCTCTCGAATTTGATTTAGTTTTTTGAGAGGGTAACCAAGAAGGTAGATGAGGGCAGTGCAGTTGATGTTGTCTACATGGATTTTAGCAAGGCCTTTGACAGGATACCACATGGTAGGTTGTTGCATAAGGTTAAATCTCATGGGATCCAGGGTGAGGTGGCTAAATGGATACAAAATTTGCTTGATGACAGAAGCCAGAGGGTGGTTAGAGAGGGTTGTTTTTCAAACTGGAGCCCTCTGACCAGCGGTGTGCCTCAGGGATCAGTGCTGGGTCCACTGTTATTTGTCATTTATATTAATGATTTGGATGAGAATATAGGAGGCATAGTTAGTAAGTTTGCAGATGACACCAAGATTGGTGGCATAGTGGACACTGAAGAAGGTTATCTTGGATTTCAACGGGATCTTGATCAATTGGGCCAGTGGGCTGACGAATGGCAGATGGAGTTTAATTTAGATAAAGGCGAGGTGATGCATTTTGGTAGATTGAACCAGGGCAGGACTAGTTAATGGTAGGGTGTTGGGAAGAGTTACAGAACAAAGAGATCTAAGGGAAGATGTTCATAGCTCCTTGAAAGTGGAGTCACAGGTGGACAGAGTGGTGAAGAAGGCATTTAGCATGCTTGGTTTCATTGGTCAGAAGAACATTGAATACAGGAGTTGGGACGTCTTGTTGAAGTTGTACAAGACATTGGTAAGGCCACGCTTGGAATACTATGTACAGTTCTGGTCATCCGATTATAGAAAGGATGTTATTAAACTGGAAAGAGTGCAGAAAAGATTTACTAGGACGGTTTGACAATAAGGAGAGGCTGGATAGACTGGGACTTTTTTCTCTGCAGCATACAAGGCTGAGGGGTGATCTTATAGTGGTCTATAAAATAATGAGGGCCACAGATCAGCTAGATAGTCAATATCTTTTCCCAAAGGTAGGGGAGTCTAAAACTAGAGGGCATAGGTGTAAGGTGAGAGGGGAGAGATACAAAAGTGACCAGAGGGGCAATTTTTTCACACAGAGGGTGGCGAGTGACTGGAACTGGCTGCCAGAGGTAGTGATAGAGGAGGGTACAATTTTGTCGTTTAGAAATATTTAGACAGTTACATAGGTAAGATGGGTAGAGAGGGATATGGGCCAAATGTGGGCAATTGGGTCGAGCTTAAGGGTTTAAAGAAAAAAAGGGCAGCATGGACAAGTTGGGCCGAAGGGCCTGGTCCAAGCTGTAAACCTCTATGACAAGAAATAAACATATAAATTAACACATTACAATAGAGGGGAAGATACCCCTTTATTGCCCGAATTCCTTTTCTTCCCAGGGCCATCCTTACTGCTCCTGCTCCCGCCTCCCCCACCACACTGCCCGGTAATGGCCACCTCCCCCCACACTGCCCGGTAATGGCCGCCTCCCCTCACACTGCCTGGTAATGGCTGCCTCCCCCCACACTGCCCGGTAATGGCCGCCTCCCGCTCCCGCCTCCCCCCACCGCTGCCTGGTAACGGCTGCCTCCCCACCACCATCACCCCCCCGCTGTCCGGTAATGGCTGCCTCCCCCCCCCCATCCCGCTGCCCAACAATGGCTGCCGCACCCCACTCCCCCCAATAGTGGCTGCCTCCCCTGCTGCTGCCCAATAATGGCTGCCTCCCTTGCCGCTGCCCAATAATGGCTGCCTCACCTGCCGCTGCCCAATAATGGCTGCTGCCGCCCCCCCCCCCCCCCCCCCAATAGTGGCTGCCTCTCCTGCCGCTGCCCAATAATGGCTGCCTCCCCTGCCGCTGCCCAATAATGGCTGCCTCCCCTGCCGCTGCCCAATAATGGCTGCCTCCCCTGCCGCTGCCCAATAATGGCTGCCTCCCTCTCATTCACCGGCAGGACTGTCCCGTCTCCCGGTACTCAGCATCTCCTTCCTGCTACTTCGTGACCTCCTCCCGAACCCTTTGTTGCTTTGCTCGACTTTCTGACCACACCTCTCACAAACAGTTCAATCTCAGCAAGGCCTTGGGCACAGAAGGATGGCCAACAAAGCAATGTGGGTGATTGGGAGGAGGTCGAGGCAGAGGAAGGGAATCATTGAGTACCAAGGAGAGTGAGGTGAGGCTGCAAACCCCTTAAATGGAACACAAACAGGCTGGAGAGCAGTTCTACACTGCAATTGATGGCAAGGGAATGATTCTTAGAATTAATTTTCAAAACATAACCAATATTGGTTTCAGTAAAAAGTGACAGATCGTTACAAGAGCAGGTGCAACGTCAAACTTGCTTCCATCACTAATGATTTGTCATTGAGTGAGACTGACCTGTTGAATACCTTCACATCAAATGTAGTTAATCTGAGTCTATACTATCTTCCAATTTTCCACTTCAGATACAGAGTATATCTCTGATTTTACTTACAGGTAAAACAGTTCAGTAATATTGAGATTATTGAGTAATATTGAGAATATTGAGGGAGTGTAAGGCTAAAGGAGGAATCCATGATTCGTCAAGTCTTTGGCTGTTGGCATCTGTGGGTCTGGTGAATTGAAGGGCAGATGAATTTATTGCTTTCTCCTGCTAATTTTAAGTTTTCTCCAGCTTTATAGCATGTTTCACCCACCCAGCCTGCCCCCTCTCCAGTACCAGGGGAGGAGACATTCAGGAAAGAAATCGTAAAAATGAATAATATGAGAAGATTCAAGACTTCAATAAAAAAAATCCAGCAAACCATTCAACATTTAAATGTAAATAATGCTTAATTTCTGGATTTTGATTCATGGCTGCAATTTTCATGCAACATTTGTGCACTTTAACTGTGTTCAATTTTGAATTGGTTTCTATCTGCATTTTAACAGTTTAACAGTTTTGGTTTGCACAATTTACATGTTTATTGACTGTTTTTCGGTTTAGGTGTTTAATTGCCTTTTACAGGAACATTAGCACCTGGAGAAACTCAGGAGGTGAACCACCTTGCCTCAACAACATAAATAGTGTCCAAGTTCTCTTTATCGTAGTTAAAATGTAAAAACGTTAAATTATAAAAAGTTATTTTTGGTTACTGCACCGTTTCTTTCATTTTTGCGTCACGTGTTTTTATGTATCACAAAATGTGAAAGATTTACTAGGATGCAACCAAGACTTGATGGTTTGAGTTATAAGGAGAGGCTGAATAGACTGGGACATTCTCTCTGGAGTGTAGAAGGCTTAGGAGTAACCTTATAGAGGTCTATAAAATAATGAGGGGCATAAATATGATAGTCAACATTTTTCCCAAAGGTAGGGGAGTCTAAAACTAGAGGGCATAGGTTTAAGATGAGAGGGGAGAGATAGAAAAGGGTCCAGGGGGGCAATTTTTTCACTCAAGGGTGGTGAATGTCTGGAACGAGCTGCCAGAGGTAGTAGTAGAGGCGGATACAATTTTGTCTTTTAAAAAGCATTTGGACAGTTACATGGATGAGATGGGTAGAGAGGGATAAGGATCAAACGCAGGCAATTGGGACTAGTTTAATGATTAAAAACCGGGCGGCATGGAAATGTTGGGCCGAAGGGCCTGTTCCCATGCTGTAAACCGCTATAACTCTATGAAACTTGAAGTGCAGTCCTGTCAAGTTCACTGACCCACAGCACACATGGATACATTATCTTTTTTCATTAATTAATGATATTTATGTGAATGGAACAGGTGAATTTTCAAGATTTTCCCTTTCGCAAGTTTTGAATACTAAGCTATTGTGACCTCTATATTTTAAGGAATTGTCTGTTGACTGACCCTTTTTGTCCTGTATTTTATCCTGTATCTTGGATTCTCCAAGGTGAATTTGAGTGATTCAAGTAGGACCTAGAAGTAAGGGAGTTGACCGGGAGGGGGGGGGGGGGGGGGTGCGGGTGGAGCATGGGGTGTTCTTCTGCTATGGGCCACAGCCTTCTTAGAAGGGCCTCACAGAGGGCAGGGGAGCCTGGGGCAATGCTGAAGTTGGTTGGGAGTCATCACGAACTGGCGGTTTCACCCAAACTGGGGTGAGCGGGGACCCTGTGGAGGTAGCATCTTTCCAAGGAAAAGGCTAATTTAAAAATTAAGTATTGATTACACCGGCAGATCGGGACCAGTAGGATCATGAGAGGCGAGAAACTGGGCACGAACCCGGTTTTTCGCCTCTCTTGCAATCTTACTAGCTACTGGTGTGACGAGCCGGTACGATTACCTCCCCCACTCTATTATTACAACCTCTTAAAAACTGTCATTCATGCTTAAATGAATAGAAAACTGAAACCCATTAGCACTTGAAACTAAGCCAAACTAAGGGGAGGCTTTGTGGTATTATCACTAGACTATTAATCCAAAATGTTCTGGGAACTCGGGCTCGAATTCCACCACAGCAGATGACGAAATTTGAATTCAATAAAAAGAAATGTCTGGAATTATGAATCTACTAATGACCAGGAAACCATTGACAATTGTTGGAAAAACCCATCTGGTTCACTAATGTCCTTTAGGGAAGGAAATATGCTGTTCTTACCTGGTCTGGCTTACCTGTGAACCCAGAGCTACAGTAATGTGGTTGACTCTCAACTGCCCTTGGACAATTAGGGATGAGCAATAAATGCTGGTCAGCCAGCGACGCCCATGTCTCATGAATGAATAAACAAACATTGATCATGGCCACAGCTGTCCATACAATACTCTCCAAAATCAAAAGGACGGAAGATACTCATTTCAATTTTATGCCTGTCGATGAATCGACAGGAACAGGTAGTTAGATTTTTTTCAAGTGTTAAAAGCAGTTTTTCTTTTAGATAAGCTAGAGCAATCACTCCATTTAAATCACTGTTCAAAAGATGACAGCACTGACTGACAAGACATTTTGTGATATTTTTCACTGCATTATGGTACTTTCTCCACTGGAGAAGTACTAGAATGCTTATGAACAATTACACAATACTGAACAACATAAGCTCTGCTCACCTTTGCAGGACATATCCCTATGGTGAATCGTTACATCAAAAACTCATCAACATTACAACTCAGCACCAAAACGTGAGATTTAAAGGTGTGAAAGCATTTTGCACTTACCTTTCAGAATTTTTCCCTGACTTCTAAGGGAAGTCTTCCCTGACTTTTAAGGGGCGTCTTGACAAGTACATGAATGAGATGGGAATAGAGGGATATGGTCCCTGGAAGCGTAGGGGGTTTTAGTTAAGTCAGGCAGCATGGTTGATGCAGGCTTGGAGGGCCGAAGGGACTGTTCCTGTGCTGTAATTTTCTTTGTTCTTTGTTCTCAGCAAGCTTTCCATTTTCTTCATGAACTCTCAATCCCGGAGTGCTTTAACTAGGCTTCCAGATTCAAATGTTGTGCAGGAGGAAATTCGGTTTTCAACCCCTAACCCCCTCTCAAATAGGGAATCCTAAAATGGGGAATGCATGTGCATTCCTGACCTGCAAAAAGGCCAATGGAAAATGGTGCGGAGTCGGGAATGTGGAGGAAAATCGGATTTCCTCCAACAGAAAATCGAATTGCAGCCATTCATACACCAAAGCACATCTCCACACCCAGATGAAAATTCAGCCCAAGTTATTAAGATATATATAAGGCAAATTAGGACATTTCAAATCAGCCACCATGCCCGATTGGTATTTGGGGGAGATGGGGTGGTGCAGGGGCAGTAAGACTCTCAGAAAATTCACCCTTGGGTTTCTGAAATAGGAAAGTAATTTATTTCACAAAACTGATATACCTCAGTATGCAGGGTACAACATCTACAGGTTCCCAAATGCTGAGCATCCCAATCTGAGTGAATTGTGGAGCAAATCACTGGGTAACTGAACCAGAGCACCAGCTGTTAAAACCTTTCTGCTTACCCATGTCCAAAAGGAGAAATAAAGTAAAGGCAGCAGTGAATTCGGTTGTCTGCAATGTTTTTCCTGTTAAGACCACTCTCGTCACGGAAGTACTGCTCAAACTGCTGGTCTATGTAATCTGCAACCTGTTTCCAGCTGAGAAAAGAAGCACAAACAAAATTCACAAAATGCTCCACATTGGAAAATCCCACACATACCCTTCAGTAACATGGAGTGGAGCGAAAAAAAAACAACTACTACTTTTCTCCCATGATGCAGAGTTAAGTTAGCAGCACCACGCTCTTGAAGAAGCCTGACATGCCACTATTCCATAGAGAAAGGACAATGACAATCTATTTGCTGGCAACGGGATAGAATGTTAACAGAACTGTAACATTGAGGATGGTGAGGGTCAGTAGCACTGGGTCATTGTGACAGGGAGACACAAAGCAATAAATGCCAACATCCCATTTGCCTTTTTTATTGCGTGCCGTATTGTGTGCATACCGACTTTCTGTGATTCGTGTGAATGTGAACGACAAGGCAGGATAGGGCAAGGGACAGGTATATAACAGGGGTTAGAGTAATGAGAATATTAATAATTTACCCTGGGGTGAAGAGACACCATTCATAAGGGTATCACAGTAACACTACAATGAGAACAAAGGAAATAGGAGTAGTAGGCCATTTGGCCGCTCTTGCCTGCTCTGCCATTCAATTAGATAATACCTGATCTTTTACCTCAGTGCCATTTTCCCGCAATATCCTCACATCTCATCATATCTTTAATATCTAGAAATCTATCAATCTCTGTCTTGAATATACTCAATGACTGAGCCTCCATAGCCCACTGGGGTAGAGAATTCCAAATATTCACCCCCCTTCAGAGATAAAACTCCTCCTTATCTCAGCCCTAAATGAGAGACCAGCCACAGTACCCCCTATCTCTGTCCCAGGTGAGATCAGTTAACTTAGCACAAGCCAGGAAGTGAGCTTCTAGTTTGGTATAGTCACTGGGCTAACCACTGGGGAGTTTGCAATCACTGAACACTCAAATCAGCATTTATTCCACTGAGCCTGGACTGATTGTATTAAAGCTTCTATCCTGAACTGCTAGTTCTTTTTATACCATTCTTGGTTATTGATGGCATCACCAAATCCCGGCGTGTCCACAATTGTGAGCCGAAGTCGAACTCCCTTCTCCTCGATTTCCACCGAATGTTTGGTGATATCAACAGTCTGAGTGATCCTCTCTGGAGAGAAAGTGAAGGTGGCTTCAGTTAAATTGTATTCATTCAATGAAGAGGACAAGCTTTAATTCATGGAATGTAATATCCTTATTTTCTGAAAAGCAATCTCACACGATTGATTTGAAGGATTGTCTCTTAATTCCATATTAGATGTAATTCAGTGAAACAGAGACACATGGGGACTGAGGAGATTAAATTTTCCTTTCTCTGTTGTCTGCAAACACTGCCCACCTCCCAACCCTATTCCTTACCCCACCTGCCTCTGCTCTGCCCCCTACCCCACCTGCCTCTGCCCCACCCTCAGCCCCACCTGCCTCTGCCCCACCTGCCTCCACCCCAGCCCTGCCCCCCAGCCTGCTTCCGCCCCGCCCCCCAACCGCCTCCGCTCCGCCCCCACCCCACCTGTCTCCGCTTCGCCCCTCACCCCACATGCCTCTACTCCAGCCCCTACCTCACCTGCCTCTACCCCACACCCCCCAGCCCACCTGCCTCTGTTCCACCCCCCCAGCTCACCTGCCTCTGCTCCGCCCCCTACCCTACCCACCCCTCAGCACATGAATTGAACTTGGGGCTTAGCCATTCAATTTTTGAATATTTGAGCCAGTGCACTAGACTAACATTAATTCACTGGCAATCAGTCTGTGGTTACACAATGATTGCTCTGGGAAATGGGGATGGAAGTCTGATGCAATATTAGGACCACTTCTGAGCTTTGCACTGAGATATAGTATTGGGTGAAGTGGGCACAGCTTTATTCTGCATCTATTGCACTGTGACCTACCTGTGAAAGTTTGATGCTGATATTGTGTGCTCAAAATAGACTTTATGATAGCTCCTCACTTTCCTCAGCACTAAATCCATCCACATATACTTTGTGGATGTAAAACATAGTGCTCCTGTTTCGGATTGTAGAAACAAACAATATTGAATGTCAAGTTTCAACACTTCCAGTTCATTTGTTCTGAAGAGCCAACTGGACAGAGATGTCACATGACACTACTCTGATTTTTATTGAATCATTGTGGCAATGTTAGAGGAACAGCTTCCACTGCCAGCACTCTGAGTATTATTGACATCCTCTTAGAACTTGGCCAGGCCTCAGGGGCAGTGTGAAGGACAGCAGAAAATGTAATTAGTGTTATTTTAGCACAGCTAGTGATCAGACTGTTCCCAAAGAATAATACCCTAAGAGTATGAGAGATAGGATCTATAATATTTTTGTTTCCAATATTTAACAAGGCTACTGATCTTATCAAATGCTGACTCGCCTATTCCCAGTGAAGCTCTATCAGACCAGTTCAGCAAAACAACCGCCCTGAATCTGACCTTCTGTATTGAGGAACCTCTTGTCCTTGTACAGGTCTGTGAGGAAAAGGCTGTTAACTAGGGTTGATTTCCCAAGGCCCGATTCTCCTGAAAGGAAGCAACAACAACAATAAAAATTGGTCAGATTTTAGCAAGTAAACATTTAGGACCTTTCAGCCAGATCCAGTTTGTATAGGGCCAAGCGTACATGTGCAAACAGGATTATTATATAGCTCCAGTCTGGTTGATTTGGACTAGGGCTTACTGTCTACTATGCATTATTGATTGAATTTCAAGCAGCTGAACCTTGGCTCAAGGAGACAGTTTTACCTTCAAAGCAGTTTGAAAACTGGGATTTAGGACTTTATTTTTTAAACCTGCTTCTTATGGTTGGAAAGGCGTGTGCCTTGTATTTGGGAAACTCTTATTACCTTGTATGTCTGCTGTGAGGTACTCAGTCTGCCCATAGTCTGACTACACTAGTACTGTACTTCTACTATGGGAGGCATCATTTAATTTGCGGCTCTGCAACTATTTCTGGGGTGCAGGTGGAAATCTCCACTCTGTGGATCCCAGTGTAAAGCTGGTACTGCTAGTTGATGCTATTTGGCTAGCTGTGCAGTGTCACTGTTCTTGGTCACATATGTGCACAGACTGACATGTCTGCAATTACAATGATGGGATCTCTGGTATTACCAGAATAGAATGCATGGTCTTATTAGAGATGATGAATCTGGTACTGCCAAAGTAGGATATATGGTATTGTCAGAGCAGGGTGTCTGGTTTTACCACTGTGCTGGATTTGACTGAGGTGTAATGCTATGGCTATGATCAAAATCCCAGTAACAAATTGTTTTACCTGCCACCAGCAGTGTGAAATCAAATCCTTTCTTGACTGACTTGCGATGAACTTGGCTGGGTAATGTTGCAAATCCAACATACTCTTTCTCCTGGTCCTGCAGGATTGGACACAGATATATTATTATAAACATGGAACAATTAAACAGGAGTATTATCACCAATTCCGCAAAAATTCACTGAAAACCATCGATATTAGTCACACCTGTTGACATTCCAAAATATACTCTCCACTTTCGATTTCTCCATTTCTTTATAGCATGTTCCTCGTTCTCCTTTTTACACCATCTCACTTTCTTTACTTTCCATTCCATGTGTTGCTGATTCAACCCTGGCTTTACCTTACTACATCAATGTTATCATTTTCACCCCACCACACTCTTGAGGACCTTGTGCTTTAGTTTCCTTTGTAACCAAATTGTTTCTGCCCTCTATCCACTCTCCCTGCTTGCTTTCTGGGTTCTATCTTTCAATACTCTTTTGTCTCCCTCTTTCATTCTGCATTTCCCTTTTCCTATGTTGCACTTTATCCAGTCAAAACATCTTCCTGCTCCTTCTGCACACCTTCTTTTCTCTGTTCTTCTTTGGATCTCTCCTTCCTTACTATTTCTTACTCTGTCTGGTGTTTTTTCTTCTGTACACTATGTAACCGGTTCTTGCTCCTTGACATCCTCTATAAATGAATTGATTTAAAACTCTGCTGCCAAAGACCTGTTCAGCAATCGTCCGTGTGCTCACTTACTTCCATTGGCTCCCAAAGCCTTAATTTTAAAATGCACCCCTATATCGGATTCCAATAACTGGTGACTAGGGACCAACAACAATATATACTTATTAACAGTAACGGAGCAGCTCTTACATGCTGTATCTCTGCCTGTGTTCTGGGAGAATGCTCATGCCCCTGACACATGACCCTTTTTCTACCTGGGTCATCCCAACGTCCATGTGACCACCTGATCTACAACAGCCTTGTTTACAAATCCATCCTTCGGCATGCCCCTTCCTATATCAGTCAGCTCCTCCAGTCCTATAACCTTTGAGATTGTGACCTTTTACGAATTCCCTATTTTAATAGTCGTAAAATTAAGAGCTGCGCTTGCAAATAGCTGGCCACAAAGTTCTGGAATTTCCTACCTATGGTGCTCCATCTTAGAGTACAAAGAATCATTTCCAGCACAGAAGGAAGCCATTCAGCCCATCTAGTCCATGCCAGCTCCCAGCCAGTTAGTCCCACTTCCCTGTTTGGTTTCCATAGCCCTAAATGTTTATTCTTTCAGGAGCTCAGCCAATTTCTTTTTGACATCATTGATTTATTGTTCAAGTTTTTGGCTCCCTGTCCTAATGTCACCTTATGTAGCTTGGTGTCTAATAATGTTCCTGTGAAGTGGTTGGGAAATCTTAATATGTTAGAGATGTTAAATAAAAACAAGGTGTGGTTGTTGCTCTGCCATTTCCATTTTCTTCTCACTTTAATATCCTTTTTGCAACATTCCCTTTCTGTTATAATGTGTTTTTCACTCTTTTTATTATAATTTATTAACATCTTTGTTCCCTCATTGTTGGACTCACCAAGTCACAGTCTACACATCTACGGAGGGGGGAGCTGGTGCAGTGAGGAGGTGGGTTTATTTATCCAGAGATGGATTTATACAGGCGGATGAATGGAGAAGATCTGGTGAAAAAGCTTTATCTTCCCACTTCTAGTGTCAAATATTGAAACTATATCCTCTCACTCCCAGTGTCACAGATTGATGTTTCACCTTCTGCTCCAGTGCAGGACTGAGGGAGTGCAATCTTACCAGATAATACACTACACTACACACTTAATTACTGAAGCAATTGCAAAGATTTGCTCAATTCTTACCATTCAGGGCTGCATCAAACCTACTTACAGCAACTCACCAACTCCTTCGACTGCGCCTTCCTAGACCATGATCTCTGCCATCTAGAAGGACATGGGCAGCAGATGCAGGGAAACACCACCATCTGCAAGTTCCCCTCCAAGCCACCCACCACCCTGACTTGGAAATATAAATCGCCGTTCCTTCACTGTCGCTGGGTCAAAATCCTGGAACTCTAACAGCACTGTGTGAGGACCTACAGCGCTTTGAAAGCTTATGGTATTTGCTACCAAATAAACCTGTTGGACTTTAACCTGGTGTTGTGAGACTTCTTACTGTGAGGACCTACACCACAGGAACTGCAGCGGTACAAGAAAGCAGCTCACCACCACCATCTCAAAGGCAATTAGGGATGGGCAATAAATGCTGGCCTAGCCAGCGATGTTCACATCCCATGAGTGAATAAAACAAAGCCTTCCACAAGTTTTCTATAATGAGGCACAGCAAATCTTTTTCCTGATAGAAAGCAGATTGTACTCCCAGGAAACCAAAATAATTAAAAAGCACATCTTCTATTTGATAATGGTCTCCAGGGAAAGTTCATTGACTGATCATGTAATAGTGAATTTTCCACTGCACTCAGTAACCTGCAGCCACATGCCATCCAGCTTTTGTCATTTACATTCTAATAGCACTTTACCCCCTGTAGTAGAGATGGTAATTCTTGTACTGATGCCTATGTTTGCACTTAGTCATTATAATCAATCTTTGTTGGCACCACAAGTCCTTGTGTTAAATGCCTGTTAGCACCAAGTCCTTATGTTAATGTCTGTTTGTACTTAATCCTTACGCTGATGTTTGTATTGGCACTGGGTCTTCCTGCTGTCCTACTTATTACCCACTTGCCTGTGAAAATGTTATAACATCTTTGCCCATCGCCAGTGGGAATATAGAAAGACACCCTCTCCCTCCATTGAATGGTGAATCGGGGGGTGTTCTGCATCCAGCCCTGTGGATGTATATTACTGTAACTTTACTAAAAGACAGGAAAACTAGGTCCACTTTGAGAACTCAACAAGGGTATCAGATATATCCTCTCAGGTGAGCACTGCTAAATGGCCATGGTACTATTTTGGAGATAGGGGTAATATCCCCAGTGTTCTTACCAACATTCATCCCTTAATCACATAAATCGATCATCTGGTCATTGTCACACTGCTCTCTGTGGGAGCTTGCTGTGTACAATTTAGTTGCTGAGTTTCCTACATTTCAGCAATGATCACATTCAAAAAACTGACCTACAATGGGCCAAGTGACCTCCTTTTGTGCTGCATAATATTCTAACATAAACAAAATAATAGTTAAAGACTCTGATCTAATAACACTTTTTAAAGGAATGAACAAAGTATTTGTTTCAATTAGAAAACTGCCATCACTCTGCTGCAGTCCGAGGAAAGTGTGTCTCATTGTGCAGTGAAATGAAAGAGACAGCAGGGAAAGCAGGCTACAGTAAAGATGAATAAGCTACCCAGGAAACAACACTTCCAGCCAGGCACCTAACAATAATTCGAGAACATGCATCAATTAAAAAGGCAACATCTCCAAATGGCAGAGAAATACAAAGCTTGTATTTTGTACAGGTTCCCCTGAGATTCTGCATGATTTTCAATATTGCCAGCAATCCAAAGTCATTGAACTATTTTAAGAAACTGGAGAAGTGACTCTTGGGAGGTAAGAATTAAATTCTGGAAAATGACGCCTTACAAAAAACCTTGCATTTGAATAGCACTGCTAATCAGGCACTTACCTTCCTCCAATATGTCAGTGAAGTCTTCCAGCACAGCAAACCTTGTAGGGGACCACAGAGAATTTGTGCAGAAACCGTGCCCCTTTTATACAATACTAGCTGCCATATTCCATTAAATAAAGAATTTAAATGTCCCAAAGTTGCCTGGAAAACATCTATGGAAAGAAGCTAAGTGTGTAAGCTAAGGAAGTAGGGTGGGTAAGAGGGAGGTGGGTAGGGTGTGTGAGTGGGAAAGTAGGATGAGGGGTAGTCCCTGCCTGGTGTTGTGATATCTTAAGGCAATATCACAGCATCATGGAGCAGGGGAATTTCCCATTGGAAGTTCAATCCACCTGGCAAGATGTACGGAATCCTTCCATTGGGGCATCCAAGGCGTCCTGTAATGCATCTTCCAGGGTACGTCCAGTCTCTGACTGTTGGAGACTGGAAGATCTGGGTCATCTTACTATGTGCCTCAGCTCCAACCTCGTGTTTCTATTACAACAGTGCGGATTTTATGTGTACTCAGTGGATGAAATGGCCAATTTACTGCCAAATTTCAGACCCAGTAGAACTGGATTGTACCTACCTGGAATTAATTATATTCAAATATTTAGTTTTCCAAAAGCATTAAATTCCTTGTTATCTGTTACTGTTCTCCAGATAAATGGGATTGGGTATTGATCTAACAGGAAGCAATCCTCTCAGTTCTGTCCTGCAGCAAGGGAAATGCCACTGACCAGGGGTGTCCAAATTCCTTTAAGTGTCACATAGATGTGCAGAATGGAGTCACAGGACCACATATAAAGTCTAAATGCATGTTTTCATTTATATGCATGTTAAAACAAAATACACATTGACATTAATTGCATGTTACATTTAGAATGCAGATTCTATTTTCATTAACATACACAGGTCCATTAATTTGTATGCATCTCAAATTGTTGATATGGACAGATTTAGGAATTCGGACTTATTCACCAAGGAGGTATAAGAACTTAAAAGTGCCTTTTCCTAAATTTCTGTAAAATTCAGGAATGAATGAGGAAGTATAAAGGATCAAATACAACCAAGATCCTGGACCTCAAGGGAGCGATTGCCAGGACTGAGGTTGGCCACACCTACCATAGATAACAAAGCAAAATACTACAGATATTGGCGATCTGAAATGAAAACAGAAAATGCTGGAATGACTCAGCAAGTCTGACAACCGTTTCTCTCATCGCATATATTTATGTTTCAGGTTGTCAATTTTGATCAATCGTTAACTCTATTTCTCCCACTTTGGATTAATTTATTTAACCACTGCTAGAAGTTCTAAATCTTCTAACTTTACCTCAGATGAATCGTACGGGTCCAGTTTCCCCCACGGACTCCTTGCCCTGGGTGGACAGTTAACTGGCATTGGCTCCGCAGCCACGAGATGACTATCGCCCTGCTGCCCTTTGAGCTTCCAGTTCTGCTCTTTCACTACATCTGACGTTCCTGCTGAACTCAACTGTTCTGGTATTGCCAACGTAGTTCTGCACTCTATCTTTTCAGAGCATGTTATATTTGCTGGAGAACTCTCCTGGACAGGATGTAAAGGATATTTCTCACTGGCAGACTCTTTCATTATCCATTCTACTTCAGAATCATCCGAGTCTTCCTTCAAAAAGTGAGCAAGCTAGTAGGGAAAATGGAAGCAAACATGGGGGGGTTATATGATGACCAGAGGTTATAAAAGATCCCAGATAGAGAGAGAGAAATGAGAGAGAGGCAGTGGGAGAAAGACAACACACTGGAAAGGGTGAAAGAAAATCAAAAGATACACACAACCAAAATCATGAATAAACACATTATGAGAAGTGAAGGTTTCCACTTTACAAAAAGCAACTTGCTTTAATTTTAACCAAAATAATGATTTGCTATGAAGTTTGGTTAATGCTAAATAACCAAATCTATCACATTATCAGAGTTCTTATACTACAATGACTATCTGTTGACAAAGTCCACCCTCAAGGCAACCAAGTTTAACATCAAACTGTACTAAGGTGACACCAGGCAGGTTACTGGAGTAGCTCTCTAATAAACAAACCTGTTCATAAATGCAAGACTATAAGGTTCATAATATCATATACGCATATTTTATGATGCAGATCAACTTCATTAAACTCCAAAAATTAACATATACCGTGTTTCATACTTCTAGTGATAAAAGCCCATTTCGAGATGCCATAATATGAATCACTTAGATAGCTCCTTGAGTGATTGGTAGTAAACATGCTGCTAATGAAGCATTTACCAACACACAATGATCATTCTTTTCTCAATTCCTAAATTCCCCTTATCTCATACAGTTGTTGAGAGTCTTATAGTTGAGCTCAGTAAAATTAGGGGAAGCTTTCCTGCTTCTGATTACTTTCAATATACCTGGCGAGAATATTGGGAAATGCTTCTGCACATAAACGATAATCAAATGGCAACAAGATGGCATAGTGGTTAGCACTGCTGTCTCACAGCTCCAGAGACCTGGGTTTGATTCCTGCCTCAGGCCACTGGAGTTTGCACATTCTCTCCCTGTCTGTGTGGGTTTCCTCCAGGTGCTCAGGGTTCCTTCCTCAGTGCAAAGACGTGCTGGTTAGGTGGATTGGCCATGCTAAACTGCCTCTTAGTGTTCCAAAATGAGTAGCTTAAATGGATTAGTCATGGAAAATGTGCAGGGTTATGGAGATAGGGCCTGTCAAACAGTCAGTGCAAACTTGATGGGCCAAATGGTTTCTTCTGCACGATAGGAAATCTATTCTATTCTCTATGAAACAATAGATTAATGGACACAAAATCTTTGGAATCGCTTAGAAATCAACAGAATGGTGCAAAGGGGCCGGGAGGATTTGAGAGATGAATTCAGATGAACCAAGCGATCTCGCTCAGCTGCAATTATTTTCTGGTATTGTTGGAAAGTATACATTAGGGCGAGCATAGGAATGGGTGTAATTTTGATTTACCAAAGTAAATCGGTTTTGAGTGAGTTAAAATCTTGCCCAAAAGAGTCAGAGTTATTTATAGAACAAAAGGAAGCCATTTGGCGCATTGAGGCTCTGCCAGCAGTTTGATTACCTGCCAAAATGTACTTGTCCCCTTCATACAAAAAGAAAGCCCCACTTAGCTGAAGTATCAAAAGGACATCATCAGGAAAAAGGACTAAACTGGAAAAAAGTGCTATTAATTTTCCATCGTAGATCAATTATGTATCAGAATGTGCACCAATATAGCTGTCATAAACCAGGGTTATAACTCAATGTACATATGATATATATAAGAAATTGTGACAGATCTAACTCCAGTAACTATAAATCTTAGACTCCCAGCTAAAAACCAGTAACAAGTGTTCGGATTTCCAGTTTTAAATCTAGAAATCAGGTTTCAGTCTGCGGAAAGGGCATTTCACTTGGGTATGTTAAGGATGAGTTTATCAGTTACGTGTAGAATAACTGTGGGAGGCTGAGAGTTTGTGGGTGGTGGGGGCGGCTGAGGGAAGGTTAGGGGTGAGGGGGTTGGAGGGGTGGGTGTCGTGGAATTTTTCCTACAGTTCCAAAAATCATTATCTAGATAACGAGCAGCATCCAGATGTGCGCTGCTGTCACCAGCATATACCATGTTTCATACTTCTAGTGATAAAAGCCCATTTCAAGATGCCATAATATGAATCACTTAGATAGCTCCTTGAGTGATTGGTGGTAAACATGCTGCTAATGAAGCATTTACCAACACACAATGACTCAATTCCTAAAATCCCCTTATCTCATACAGCTGTTGCGAGTCTTACAATTGAGCTCAGTAAAGTCAGGGGAAGCTTTCCTGCTTCTGATTGTTTTCAATATACCTGGCGTCTCTCTCAGCAAAGAGAGAACAGTCAACAGTTAAACTTTTAAAATGTTAGAATCAGATAAAAATTTAGATAATAAGCATATTTCCCAGTTATAACTGAGAATGAAGGATAACAGCCGATAAAATGGAAGAGAAATAAACTAGCAAAGCAGTACGGTGATCATAATCCGATAAACAATGAGGAAACTATTATTTGATAGCAAACAACAAAGAGATTTTACCATCCAATATAGATTAAACAATGAGGAAGCATTATTATCCAATACAGTTTATACATTAAAGAATCACTACTATTTAATATTGAACAATGAGGACAGAATATTATCTGAGTAAAAACTGCGAGACTACTAACAGTAAATTATGAAGAAGCATTATTATTGGATAGTAAACAACGAATAGACATTACTAACTGATAGTAATCACAAAGCAGGGTGGGAATCACTATTTTCAGCACTACATGGAGACAATGAAGGAGTTACTGACCAGTGTCTAGACATTAAATGACTAATATTTCAATCTACGTAAATTGTTACCTGTTTCTGATCCACAGAGCTGCGTGGGAAACGTGTCCTTCTGGTATAGTGCTCACTGTGAGATTGAAATACCTCATTGCAGTTGGGATCCTCTGTACAGAAATGCACAGAGTGCTGATCATCTTCAGATTGGCCCTGAGGCATGTCACATTCTGCCATCTCAGTACAGGAAAGGAATGACAGAGTGGGCAGAGCAGAAAGAGTAAGTGTAGAATAGGGAAAGCGGGGAGAAAGGAGCATGCCAAAGGAAAGGTTTACGTAAAAAAGAAAAATGAAATGTGATCTGGTTAAAAATAAAGGAAGCAAGATGTGTAAAAGTATTAGCAAAATTAATCTGCAACAATTCAGGTTCTCAATGGTTCACGCAGCATCTCTGCTATATTAAACTCAGCTGGTCAAGGCAGGAAGTGTGTTCTTTAATCATATTTTGTAATAGTGATGCAATGTACTTGGACACAGCATTCTGGCCTAACTAGTTTCTATACAGTGTTAGCATAACCTCCCTGCTCTTATGTTCTATACATCAGTCAATAAAGAAAGAAAGCATCCTGTATGCTTACTTAAGCACCTTGTGTACCTGTCCTGCTACCTTGAGGAATTTGTGAACATGCAAGGTCCCTCTGTTTCTCTACTTGTCTCAGTATCCTATCATTATTGTGTATCTCTCACCTTGTTAACCCTCTGCAGATGCATTTCCTCACAATTTTCCAGATTGAACTCCAGTTGCCATTTTTCTGTTTACCTGACCAGTCCATGATATTTTCCTGCTGTTTCTTTCTCACCATCATTCACACAGCCAATTTTTGTAGCATCTGCAAACTTCTTAATCATGTTCTTTACATTTCAGTTCAAAGAATTGATACATCCCACGAAAGGCAAAGGACCTGGTATTGAAACCTGTGGAACCGCACTGGAAGCAGCTTTCCAGTCACAAAACACTTTGGACAGCTGCTCAGCCAACTCTGGATCCAACGTGCCACTTGTCCTTTGATCTCATGGGTTCTCGCTATTCTGACCAATCTGTCATTTGGGAGCTCGTCAAAAGCCTTGCAAAAATCTATATAGACTACCAAACACGTTACCCTCATCACTCCTCCTTGTTCGCTCCTCAATAAACTTAATGAAGTTAGTCAGAGATGACTTTTCTTTAATAAATCCATGCTGAATGTGCTGACTGGCCTGTAATCATTTGGTCTTTCACTCTATTTAAGAGTGAATATTTTCAGTCCTGCAGCAACATATCTGCAACCAGTGGGGATTAGAAAACGATGGCCAGAGCCTCTTCCCTTGGTTCTCTTCAGAGCCGGAGATACACAGCACATGGGCCACGTAATTTCCCCACTTTAAAAGATGCTAAATCCTTTAATACCACCATCGACATAATATCCAATATACCATCCTCCTCAATTATATGACTGCATTGTCCCCTCTTTAGTGAAGACAGATGGAAAATATTCACTAAGGACATGCTCCCATCTTCCACCTCCATGCACAAGTTACCTTTTTGGTCTCTGATTGGACCTATTCTTTCCTCAGCTATCCTCTTTCTCCTTATATTTTTAAAAACATCTATAGGTTTTTCTTGATTTTACTTCTATTTTTCAGATCCTCTTTTGCTTTCCAAATCTCCTTTATAATTTTACCCTGCATTTTCTCTCAGCTTTCTGCAGAACTGAGCTCTTAGTATCTGACATGGAATCATAGAACAGTACAGTACAGCAGGAGGAGGCCATTCACCCCAACTTGTCTGTGCTGGCCCTTCCAAAGAGCAATCCATTAAGCCCCACTTCCTCGCTCTTTCCCCATATCCCTGCAATGTTTTCTCCTTCAATTATTTATCCAATTTCCTTCAACAACTTCTGTGGAATTTGTACCTACCAGCCTTTTAAATAAGTGCATTCCAAATAGTAAGCACTTGTTGTCTGTAAACAATTTTCCTAATGTCAACTGTGGCCCTTTTGCCAATCACATTAGCCAGAAGACACAGATTTATCGATACTTCGGCCTGTTTATTTACTCTAATTTTAAACATTTCTATTAAATCTCCTCTTTGCCTCATAAATAAAAGCAAATTACTGCAGATGCTGGAATCTGAAACCAAAAGAGAAAATGCTGGAAAATCTCAGCAGGTCTGGCAGCATCTGCCAGGAGAGAAAAGAGCTGACGTTTTGAGTCCAGATGATCCTTTGTCAATGCTCCACGAAGCTTTGACAAAGGGTCATCTGGACTCGAAACGTTAGATCTTTTCTCTCCTTATAGATGCTGCCAGATCTGCTGAGATTTTCCAGCATTTTCTCTTTTGACTCCTATTTGCCTCTCTGCCCCAAGAACACCACCAGCTTCTCCAGGCTATCCAAACATCTGTAATCCTGGGACCATTCTAGTAAATCCTTTCAAAACACTCTGCATACCTCTCCTAGGATACTTTGTCTAGAATTGGGCACAATGTTCCATAAACTTTCCTTTTTTGCCTTGCTGCAAGTAGGGCCAACAGTGCCATATGAAAACAATCCATCTCAAGGATCAATTGTCATGCAGAGAAATGTAAAATTGGCACGAGTAGCAATTAATAATAGTTTTGATCTTCTGCTATTTTGGCCAGAACAGCTGCCCCATGCTCTAGATGGAGCAACAACATACTGCTCTGGAACTGCACAAGGCCATTGGCCAGCACACACCTGCTCCTATTACAGAAACAACAACCAGGCAGATAGGTGGATGACAACGCCATCCGGCCGTATCTCTTGGCTTCAGATTGTCCAGTCTTTCTTTATACCTCAGGCTTCTGACATTCAGGATCAGTCTTGTGACTCTTCTTTGCATTGCTACCAGAACCTGAATGTCAACTTTTACTTTAGAATTAGAACAAGATAAAATACTCAAACTGCAATCTGAGCACCTCGAGTACACCTTCCTCTACAGATTTCTACTTTCTCTTTAATTGACATAATTTATTCAATTGTATTTGCTGTCCATGGTGCAGTCAGTCTCTTCTACACTGGGGAGACCAAACACAGTTGGGCAATTGCTTAGCTGAACACCCCGAAAACTCAATGGAAGCTTTTGATTAAGCACTTTGCAGCTTCTGGTCTCAACATCATGTTCAACAATTTTGGTTCACAACCTAAGTTTACTTCCTTCCTGTTGTAAAGATTCTACTGTTGGTTTAACCTCTCCTGCCTTCCATCCCGTTCAAAGAATCGGTGCAGATTCAATGGGCTGGATGGCTTATTTCTGAACTGTACAGATTCTATGACCCTCCTCGTATCAATGCTATCAAGTGCTCAAGAGCTTATATATTTCAATAAGATTGCGCTGTCAAATATTTATTCCCAGCACTTTCTGTTCATATTTCACGTTTCCAGCACGTGCAGAATTTTGCCTTTCCTAGTTCCTCTCTTTCATTCTTACAGATATTTATAGCTACACCACGTATGTACATGAACCACATCTCTCGATAAATGTATTTAAATAACACATTAGACTGAAGGGTGACTACATCCTACACTGGATAAACACAATCAAGAAAGAAAAAGAAACAACACATCTGCAGATACCTGTGTGGCATATAAACACACTTATATATGACTGTTATGTACACACATATACAATGCATGTATACACTAATACCTAAAGCTAAATTTATGGAAGCATATACACATGTGGGTGTAGCACTATAGATTCATCATGTAAACACATGTAAGATTGCAATGTAATATGCTTGTAAGATCTCTCCCAACTCACCGGTCTTGCCATCCCGAAAAATGTTACAGCTGCTGCTTTTTTCCTCACCCTGGATCGGGATTTAGCTTGTGGAGGCTGCCTGCACAAAATGGACTAGATGTCCTTCATTCATATTGATTTAGAAACCCCAGGGGCTACAATTAATCAAATTAGGACAATTCTAAATTCTGGCCACTGTATTTGTAACTCTCTCTACTTTCCATATCCAGGGCCCACCCCGAGTAGGACCCTAACCATCAGGCAGAACATCTCAGCGGATAAGTGAGTACGATCCCCATGGGGCACATGGGGCACATGTAGCACAGTGGTACGATCCCCATGGGGCACAGTAGCACAGTGGTTAATACTGCTGCCTTACGGTGCCAAGGACCCAGATTCGATTCCCAGCTTGGGTCAATATCTATGCGGAATCTGCACATTCTTCCCGTGTCTGCATGGGTTTTCTCCGGGTGCTCCGGTTTCCTCCCACAGTCTGAAAGACGTGCAGGTTAGGTGCATTGGCCATGCTAAATTCTCCCTCAGAGTGTGGTGACTAGGTGACTTTCACAGTAACTTCATTGCAGTGTGAATGTAAGCCTACTTGTGACAATAATAAATAAACTTTAAACAAAATAACCAAGTTTACCATCTGACCCTCAAATTAAGAAATCGGCAATAAGATTACATTTTCATAATTTTTACTTTAACATGAATCAAAACCAATGCAAATTAAACGCAAATTAACAAGCAAATGATTGTTCAAATAAAGTAAACTTCACTTTAAACTGTCAATACAAAAGAGAGACATCTTATACAACCATAAGCACCCACATCACTCCCCTTATAAATGTGTCACCATTGTCACATTTCCAAATCAATCAATTTGGTCTTCAAGGTGCATTCACTGATACAAACTCTCGTCTCTTTCACATGCCTGAGTGATGGCCATTATTTTTTAGGATTCAGTCCTTTTTTGGGGGTTGCTCATACATTGCCTTCCCAAGAGCTTCTGGAACTCTATTTTTCTTCTTACTGTCAAACTGAAAACTTTTTTCAGAGAGCTTTGCTCGCTTCTCCTCATATATATTGTGTTCTCCTCTGTCTGCTTTCTCTTTATGTTTACATCTGTGTACTGATCACCTTCACCCTCCAGTTCTCCTGCTTTTAGCTCTCCTTATATTTGGCCACATGGTTTTGGTCTTGTTGACATTGCTCCCAGTTCAAGGTTCACCAGATCACATGGACCAGAATTTCTTACTAACCAAGAAAATTACAATTGATGCAAACTCTTAAAAATCCTTTTCAAACATTCAGACAAAAAGCAACACCTGATTCTGCAGAAATCTTCCTCACCGGACTGTTGCCGGGTCAAAGGTTGTCATAAAGGTATAAACAGGGAACAAGATGAGAAAGACAATAGATCAGGAAAGGGGATGTTACATAATTTGGGGAATAGAAGGATACAGAAACACTGATTAGAGTTTAGAATTTACAGTGAGAGGAACTGAGTGCCACCTTATCCTGGAAGAGAAAGGGAGTTAAATTCTGGATGATGAGTGTGTCATGGTTGAATAACTGGGCTATGTGCAACTTCAGATTAGCCTGTGAAAACAGGAAGGAGAGAAGAAAGATATAGGAGTGAATGGAGAAATAAGCAAGGGTGAGAGTGACAAACAGAATGAATAAAATTGAAAGATGTGGTGACAAAGTGGTTAGCACTGCTGCCTTACAGCGCCAGGGACCTGGGTTTGATTCCCGGCTTGGGTCACTGTCTGTGGGGTGTTTGCACATTCTCCCCAGGTGTGCGTGGGGTTCCTCCAGGTGCTCCGGTTTCCTCCCACATTTCAAAGATGAGCAAGTTAGGTGCATTGGCCATGACAAATTCTCCCTCAGTGTACCCGAACAGGCGCTGGAATGTGGCAACTAGGGGATTTTCACAGTAACTTCATTGCAGTGTTAATGTAAGACTACTTGTGACTAACAAACAAACTTTAAACTTTTTTAAAAACTTTTTTAAAAATAGGGCCAAATAGGAGGAGAATGGTCTTGACAGCGAGGGATTGGAAGCATCATGTATTGAACTTTTGCAACCTGTGGACAAAAGGTTGTTTGCGAACAGGTTGTGGAGCTGGTTAGAACCAGTTCAAGCTGCAACCTAGAGAACAATGGAAAGGTACTTACTGAGAGGTTGCTTAAGTTATAAAACCTGTTCAGCAAGAGGGAGAGTACAAAAAGAGGAACACAAGGAAACCTTCTTTGTTATGACACTATACAGCTGGACTGAACATCATGTGCCTTTGAAATAAAAGTTTGTAACTAAAAACCTGCCTCATCACTGAAAGGAGCAGGATTTGAAGCTGAAACCTAACAGTTTGAAGCTAGAATCCAACAACAGAGAGGGAGTGAGCAATAAAAGAGAGAGTGGAAAGATAATCAGAGGATAAGATAAGTGAGATGGTAAACGATGACTACAAACAGAAATGGGAAAGTAAAAGACAGGAAATAGAAGTGGAAACAGAGGAAAATGAAATGAGTGAAGAAATGAAATATAAACAATTAAACAAGAAAAACAGGAGAGGGAAAAGAGAGATCAGGAAAAGACAGTCAGTCAAAGTGGAAAGAGGGACACACGGAGCAGCAGCAAGATATTTTGGACTGGAGACATGGTGAGGGAAGCTGAATTGAATAAGGCTCAGGGGTACAGGTGTGGGATTCTCAATGTGAGCATACTGCACCCACTCATTACAGTTCAGTCACCATGCCAACTTTGTGCTGTCTGCATGTTTGAATGATCTCAGTTTTCAGCCAGTGTCAGTTATGCTGTTCACTGGCTGGATGCATCAGGAGGGTGGGAATATTGTGTGGCTAGTGCCACTTAAAGCTAGCCTGTACCGTAGAGATGGAGCAGGTGCTGGGAGCTGTGCTTGAAGAGAATCTGATCTGAGAGAGTGGCAAATGACGCAACATGAGATACAGCAGGCTCTGAACTTTGTGGACGCTGCACTGGAGGTCTTATGGGGGGGGGGGGGGGGGTGGAGGGGGGGGGAAGGTAGGAGAGGAGAATTGTCCTACATTCACAAGAGGAAGAGAGGCTGTTCCCTCTCTCAGGGGCAGAAAGTTGAGAAATCATATAGCCATGGAGGTCAATGTAAGGATTCCAGCCCCAAGGACCCAGATGCAGCTGTCAATGACTTGATGAGTGGTAATGGTCAGTGAATGTACGTTAAATATATTATCCTGCCAACTATACCTGTGATTCCTCAAACCACCACATCCCTATCAATCAGGGCGCATACCTAACTCTCAGATGCATCATCTCACCCTCATACATTTAGCACTGCTGAAAACCTCAGATACACATCTCAGATTGCACACACTGTCAACTATTCAACCATGAAAGCCTCAATTTCTAGGATGCATATCTCTCTCTTCCAGGATAAGGTGGCACACAACTGGAGAGGGCAGGTAAGCCTGCCTATCCAAATTCCCATGAAGGAGGTCACCTTGACCAGCATTGGGACATCCACTGCTGAGGGGCCACAATTGGACAGATACCATCAATGGTGATAATATCCTCACACCCAATCCCCCCCATCACATCCCACATTCACTTCTGATTTACAAGCTGTAGATATTGTAAGTATCCACCCCTCACTACAGCCTTCTCCCTGTGCCTTGCTGCCTTCAGATACACGAGATCTGCAGCCTGCCCGGGGAATGAAAGAACACCTGGCGATGAATTCAGTGCACTTTCACGATTTCACATTTGCAACTGCCAGCTCAGGTTCTGATATTCTGTGTCTTGGTGATCACCAAGAGGCAGGAGCTGGCCAGCAAGGACACAGGGAAAGGATGGCACAGTGCCAGCTTGCCAGAGGTTAAGGTTGCAGATGGTTTCTGCTGCAGTGGATTGAAAGCTACAGCCTTTCACTGATGGGAATATACAAGAAAATCCTTGGTGCATTGAGAACCCGGCTGGAAAATCTGCAGTCAAACAGAAGGAGCCTGGCAACAACTTGGCACAAGGATTGTGCAAAGCTTAAAGACATCCTTTCTCCTAAGAAGGCAGTGACTAACTGGGTTCACAGGCTTGTGGACACAATCATGATGCAGTGTTTGGTCAGGATCTCAGCACTGTCCATTGCAGCAGAAGCAGCAACCATTCAACGTCTGAATACTGCACTGGAAGCTCAGGCTGCTGCCATTAGCTTTTGGGATTTCAATGTGCAAAGGGGCTTACATCAGGCCAACAATCTGTCCTCAAACATATTACTAGGATTGCTGAGGTACTATCCTGGGTGAGGGGTAGTGGCTCCATGGAGCACAAACCTGCCATCCTCCCACCACTGCCACTCCAGCAGTGCCTTTGCTGTTACCTATCAGACAGCCGGCCCTGATTACTGCTACCCAATCAATGGCTGGGTCTTTCCGGCCCAGGGCTGCTCGAGGACATTGTCCAAAGGCAGGCACAGCCCTATCGATAATATGGATGTGAGTTAAAACGTACAGATGCTATCGGCACAACCACATCAGTTCAATTTATCACAGAAAGCAGTCAGACAAAACCAAGTCACCTTGAGCTTGCTAACTCTATCCATACAGCTGAATGCTCAGCACTGTATGGCAGTGACTCAACATAAACTTTGCCCCATTCTATGAAAATTACAATCTAATCAGAGGGGACCTACTTAGGAGCCTGCAGTTCTGGATAATAAATCATCAGGAACATAGAATTTTATGGAGAATATACAGCAGAGGTTCAGAAATAGTCACCACCCAGAAACACTCTGATATTAACTCTTACCGCCTATACTCAGTAAACTCTGCCCAAAATACACTGTACCCGATAACATCCTTTCAAATTCAGCTCACCCAGATTTATCTGTGAATGGTGGATACTTTAACAAGTAATGTGCTCCTGTGATACATCCACGAATCATTAATATTCATTACATGATTTCTTCACCACCATAGATTGGTACGGATAATATTCTTTGGTATGACTAACACTGATGTATCATCAGTATTACCACAGACAGTGTTGGTAAACTCATCCACAATAGGCGGAGAGGGGGTACAAATCATTGTCCACCCACATACCCCAGTGACAGTGAGGGACACCATAATGTAAATGACAGTAAAAGAATGTGCAATCCAGTTTCTGTTCATTTAGATTTTAGATAGACTCCAATGAAAATGTGCTATTTGCACCCAATTTTATAAGGTTAACTGATTTTCACAAGTTCACATAAACGGGCCAGAATCTTCCGTTCTGAAGTCTAGGTTGAGTGGTGGGTGTGGAAATGGCAGTGATTTCCACTGGAGGGCGGGATGGCAGACCACACGTAATCTTGCACTGGTCAGCTCATTACATATGTATCAGCGAGGGGCTGACTAAATCTTGTGGTGGGGCGTCCCGCTGTTTACCTCACAGGGTCAAGTGTCCAGGTGCCATATTTAAAGGGCACCCAGACAGCTGTTCACTCACTGCAGGCCAGGAGCTCCAGGTTCTGCCAGGATCAGGATGTCGCGGAGCCGATAAAGTGTGGCCACTATGGTTCAGCAAAGCCTTCCTGGAGATTCTTCTCCAGGCCAAGCAGGAACGGTGGGAGGTGCCGTTTCCCAGCGATTACAGCAGGAGGCCTTCTTTCTGATCACAGTGGCCTGGGCGGAGGTCACAGCAGAGGTTAGCACCCACAAAGCCTTTCAAAGAACTGCACAGCAGTGCAGGAAGAGGATGAACGATCTACAGCGTTACGCCGGGGAAGTGACTGTCTACTCATTGCAAAGTGACACTCCTAAGGGCATCAGGCAGTGGAAGTGTGAGTATGCACAGGGATGTCAGACAAGAGTTTGGATTACAGGACTTAGCAGCAGATTGGACACGCGCATTGAATGTGTGCCAGCCACTTCACCCTCCCAATGTTCTCTCAGTTGCAGAACATTCTGCTTGGTAATCACTTACTGGGAAGGGCTCAGGAGTTGCCATTGTCATGCATGCTCCTGAACTGTTTATGCACCTACTGGGATGACGATCAATTTTTCTGTCTGTCTGCAAGACAAGAACACAGATAATATGAGGGAGGGGGCCTAGGCTGGAGGCAGCATTTTGGACATTCGTGTCCTCACCCCTTTCAAGGAGGAGGCCGCTGAGCTAGCCAGGGAGGAGCAGGACCGTGCCTGTGCTGAAGGTGAGATAGGTCTGCCCCAGGAAGCCAGTGAGGAAGACTCCAGTCTGCATATGAACAAGTAGCAGGAGCAGCCTTCTTCGCCATTTACTGAAAATCCGCTTGTCGCCACACCCCGGTGCCTGTTCGGGTAAGGGAGAATTTAACATGGCCAATGCACCTAACTTGCACATCTTTGGACGGTGGGAGGAAACTGGAGCACCTGAAGGAAACCCACACAGACACAGGGAGAATGTGCAAACGCCACACATTGTGCCACCCCATTTAATATCATGGCTGATCTAACAGTAACCTTAAAACTGTACTCTGCCTACTCCCGATAACCTATCACCCCCTTGTTTACGAAGAATCTATCTAGTTCTGCTTTAAAAATATTCAAAGTCTCTGCTTCCCCACCACATTTTCAGGAAGAGAGTTCCAAAGACTCACTTCGGTCTTAAATGGACAACCCCTTATTTTAAAACAGTTTATTTTAATTAATTTGTCACTGGCTGGATGTGAAGGGAACCAAGACAAAGGAGTAAATTATTCTTACCAGCCTGTTACAGACATATCTAGCCATAGCACTGATAGGAGTGGCCACCCTTCAGTTCGTGTGAAGAGAAATTCCTGTATTTGGTGAGGAAATCATCCATCATAAGCACCTATCTAACAGTCCAAAACTGGGAATCCATGGGACTCTGTGGGCCACCAGTATACGCTGCATTCCACCACAATCTAACGACATGACCAGACATATTTCTCATTCCATTATCACTAAAGGCAGAACAACAACCCTGGTTCAATGTGGAGAGTAAAAGGGCAGGGTAGGGACTACAACACGCACAACTTAGAATGAGACACCAATAATGAAGTTATAGCACACGGCTGCCTACATCAAACTGATCCCAAAACGGCAGGATCAGAGCAAAACTCAGTAACCCTATCACATCCAGACAAGGATAGTGGTGAATCATCAGGCAAAGAATTGGAGAAGATGCCATAAACATAACCAATCTCAGCCATGGTGGAGCTCAGGACCTTATTTTTCATTCTTTAATGTGAGGTGTGCATCGCTGTCAGGTCAGCATTTATTGCCCACCTCTAATTGCCCTCGAGAAGGTGGTGATGAGCCACCTTCTCGAGCCGTTGCAGTCCATGTGGTATAGGTACACCTACAGTGCTGTTAGGAAAGGAGTTAAGAACAAGAGTTGGCCATTCGGCCCTTCTAGGCTGCTTTGCCATTCAAACAGATCATGACTGATCACTTAACTCTCACTCCTTATTTCCCCACTATTTCCATATCCTGCGACGATATTAGTATCGGAACATGCTCAGTGATTGAACTTCCACAGCCTCCGGGGTAGAGAATTCCAACAATTCACCACCCTCTGACTGAAGAAATTCCTCTCACCTCAGTTCTAAATGGCCACTTATTCGGAGACTGTTTCCCTTGGTTCTAGACTCAGCAGTTAGGGGAAATATCCAATCTACACATAAGTTTCAATGAGATCACCTTTCATTCTTTGAAACTGTAGAGAATACAAGTCCAGTTTCCTCAATCTCTCCTTATAAAACAATCCCACCAACCCAGCGATTAGTCTGGTGAATCCCTGTTGCACTCCCCCTATATTAAGTATGATGTAGAAATGCCGGTGTTGGACTGGGGTGGGCACAGTAAGAAGTCTCACAACACCAGATTAAAGTCCAACAGGTTTATTTGGAATCATGAGCTTTTGGAGTGCACGGCATATATAAAAAAGACACAAATGTAAGATAATGTTATCTTGCCTATGTCTATGCCTGTGTCTCTGTCTATATATGCCGTGTTTGTGAACCCATCTCGCCACTCACTTAATGAAGGAGCAGCACTCTAAAAGCTCATGATTCCAAATAAACCTGTTGGACTTTAACCTGGTGTTGTGAGACTTCTTACTATATTAAGTATATCCTTCCTTAGATAAGGAGACCAAACTGTACACAATACTCCAGATGTAGTGTGACCAAGGGTCTATACAATTGCATCAAGACATACTTAATCCTGTATTCAAATCCCTTTGCAATGATTGTCAACATACCATTTGCCTTCCTCATTGATTGCTGCACCAGCTTTTAGGGACTTAGAACAGTACAGCACAGAACAGGCCCTTCGGCCCACAATGTTGTGCCGAGCTTTATCTGAAACCAAGATCAAGCTATCCCACTCCCTATCATCCTGGTGTGCTCCATGTGCCTATCCAATAACCGCTTAAATGTTCCTAAAGTGTCTGACTCCACTATCACTGCAGGCAGTTCATTCCACACCCCAACCACTCTCTGCGTAAAGAACCTACCTCTGATATCCTTCCTGTATCTCCCACCACGACTTGTGAACAAAGACACCTTAGTCCCTTTGGACATCAACACTTCCCAACCTTTCACCATTTAAGAATTATTCTGCCTTTCCGTTTTTCTGCCAAAGTGGCTAACTTCACACTTATCCACATTACATTCCATCTACCATGTTCTTACCCATTCAATTAGCTTGTCCAAATCTCCTCGAAACCTCCTTGCATTCTTCTCTCAACTCACATTCCCACCTAGTTTTGTCATTAACAAATTTGGGAATATTACATTTGGTCTCCACATCCAAATCATTGATATAAATCATGAACAGCTGTGGCTCCAGCACTGGTCCTTGCCACTAGTAAGAGCCTACCATCCTGAGAATGACTTTTTTATTCCTATTCTCGGCTTTCTATCTGTTAACCAATTCTCAAACCATACTGGTAGATGTGCCCTTTGAGCTCCCACATCTTCTAATTTTGTTCACTATCCTCCTGTGTGGGACCTTATCGCAAGTCTTTTGAACATCCAAATACATCACATGCACTGGTTTTCCTTTATCTATGTTCCAAGTAACATCCTTAAAAAACTCCAATAGCTTTGTCAAACATGATTCCTCTTTCATAAATCCATGTTGGCTCAGTCCAATCATATCATTATTTTCTTAATGTTCATTTATCACATCTTTTATAATAGATCCTAACATTTTCCTTACTACTGACTTTTGTAGTTTTCCTTTTCTCTCTCCCTCCCTTCTTAAATAGTGGAGTTATGTTTGTTACTTTCCAGTCTACAAGAACATTTCAAGAATCTATAGAATTTTGAAAGATAACCACCAATTTATCCATTATCTCTATAGCCACTTCCTGCAACACTGCAATGTAACTATATTGGTCCAGGAGATTTATTAACCTTCATTCCAATTAATTTTTCGATTATTAATACCAATTTCTTTCAGGTTCTCATTTTCACTAGTCCCTTGGTTCCCTAGTATTTCTGGGAGATTTTTTGTATCTTCCTCCATGAAGACAGACAAAGTAATTGTTTAGTTGCTCCACCATTTCCCCATTCTCCATTCTGAATTCTCCTGTCTCCACCTGGAATTGACCCACATTTGTCCTTGCTAATCCTTTCCTTCGTACATATCTAAAGAAGCTTCATGTCATGTTACTCCCTTAATGGAATTCATATTCTCTTTTCCCGTTCTTTATCAGTTTCTTAGTCCTCCTTTGCTGGATTCTAAATTGCTTTCAATCCTTGGGCTCACCATTTGTTCTGGCAACCTTACAAGCCATTTCCTTTCATCTAATGCAATTTTTAACCTTTTTTGTTAGTTACAGTTGATTCACTTTCCCTGTTGGGTCTTTGTATCTCAGAGGAACGTATATTTTGGAATCACAGAATTGTTACAGTGCAGAAGGAGGCCATTTGGCCCATCATGTCTGCGCCGTCTCGCCAAACGAGCATTATGACTTAATGCCATTCCCCTGCACATTGTTTCTATTCAAGTAATCATCTAATGCTCTCTTAAATGTCTTGATTGAACCTGCCTCCATTACACTTCCAGACAGAGCATTCCGGACCTGAACACTCGCTGTGTGAAAAAGCTTTTTCTCACATCACATTTGCTTCTTTTGCAAGTCACTTTAAATCTGTGCCCTCTCATTCTCGCTCCTTTTAGGAGAGGAACAGTTGCTCCCCTTGCTGTAGACCATGTAAAACTTCTTCAAATACTAGCCATTGCCCATCTCCCAACAAATCATTTAATGTGTTTTCCCAGTCCACCATAGCCAAATTGCCCCTCACCCCTTCATAGTTTCCATTGTTCAGATTCAAGACCCTAGTTTCAGAATGAACTATCTCACTTTCAAATTTAACGTAAAACTTTTTCATATTACGGTCACTATTTCCTAATGGCTTCTTGCCAGCAGGCTATTAATTAGTCCTTTCTCATTAGATAGCGCGACATCTAAAATAGCCCAATCTGTTTATGTTAATGCTGGAACAGAGTACATGCTTTTGGTAATTCAGAGCAGCTGTCCCTATCTGGAGAAGGATTAGAGATTAATTCTTTCCACAATATACAATCAGTGGAATTAACACAATCTTTAGATGGTTCCTCGTAATCAGAAACCCATCTGGTACACACTCCAGGAAGTCATCCTCCACAGCATTAGTGCTAATTAGGTTTACCCAGTGTACAGGTACACTGAAGTCAGCCATTATTTACCAATCTTACATGCAGCTCAAATTTCCTGAATTATATTGTGCTCAATATTACAGCTGCAATTTGGTATTCTGTAAACAACTCCCACCAATGTTTGCTGTCCCTTGCTGGGTTTTAGCTACACCCACTTTTTCCATAGTGGTTTGTTCATTCACTTTGCAGCTCCTTAGGTATTCTAATTGAGGGTTTGTAAGGCTTGTTCTAAATTCAATCTGAACTAGGTATTGTGAACCAGTTCAGCGAACTCCTGGCCCTCAGCTGACTGCTAACCCCTAGATAGTCCCTTAACTGAGGAGTTAGAATGAAGTGAGGAGATTAAGCATTTGTCTGGTTCGTTGGCATGCAATTGTAAAGCCACGTAAACCCAGTGTTCTTATTATTGTGACAATGATATGTTTTATCAGCAAAATGCAATGCTTTGATAGAAGCTTTCAACTCTGTTGACCTCCACACTGGAGATACCGCTGAAGACAAGAGGAACAACTGCACTGAAATACCAGCACATTCCTGACGCAGCATCCTGACCTGGGTCTTTATTGTTTCTACTAAAGTAACCTGGAATTCTCTACTTCACAATGTTAACACATGGATTTTAACAGTTCAAGAAGGTGGCCCACCAGCATCATTTCATGGCAACTAGGAGCGTGCAATACCAATATCCCACTTCAGGTGTCACTGACTTGCTACCATATTTTGGTTAAAAAAAAAATTTCATGATGGGTCCTTCTGACCCAGAGCCAGAAATATCACAAGCAGCTCCAGCTGTCTGGATTTGCCTATTATACTATTTCTCCATAGGGATAATGAATAATAACCTTAAAAGAACACATCTAGTTAGCAGCTAAACATCAAAATATCACACAATTCTGCAGACTACCCATGAGCTAAAAGGGACTTTCATTAGTTTATGCAAAAGATTTGATCCTAGCCAATCAAAGCCCAGATGTTACAACTTGTTCAGTTCTGAAGCACTGCAGTGTTGTAGGATCTTAAAAATACCTCAATAAAGGAGAGAGGAAGCCAGCTATTTTCTACATTTTTCTGAGTTTGAGAGATATTGTTGAGATGACAAATGTGAAAAAGAGAAAAGGACGACCTACTTTTCCTAATCACAAGATGTCTCAAAGTGCCGGACAGCCAACAAGACACTTTTGAAATGAAGTGCAGTCAGTATTATTGGGCAAGATTCTCCAGCCATTCACGCCAGCGGAATTCTCTGGTCCCTCTGCAGTGAACGGAGATTTGGTTGAGCGCCAAATTCTCAGCTCTCATTTGCAGCAAGTTCCTTTATTGATGCTCATGGAGGGATAAATATTGCCTCATCCACTGGGGATAACGCTCCAGATCTTCTTTGAAATGATATCATGAGATCTTTTACATCCACATGAGGGGGCAGAAGAGGCCACAGTTTAATGTCTCATCCAAATGACAGCATCCCTGACAATGCAGCACTCCTTCAGTACTACACTGGAGTGTCAGCTTTGATTTTTGTGCTCAGAGCCCTAGAATGGGACTTGAACACAGAACCTTGAGACTCAAGGGCATGACACTGCTACCAGCTGAGCCAAGGCTGATGGCAAATGGAAGGAAGGGCAACTGGTAATCTCAAGAAATGCCCAACAGCAACAATAATTATCCTCTAATGACCTCAGGATCTAGTTACACGACAGAAGGACCTCAGCTAATTTAGTAACAAACATTACAGCCGGGGTTTAATGGAGCTCACTGCAGTGGGCTAGGTGGTGGGCGGGACAGATCTGCATAATCGCAGGGGAGGCTGTGCGGCCCATGTCCGCTAGTGGGAAAACAAAGTTTAGTCAGTAGCGGATGCTTGAATCGATATCTCTGCCAATGCCTCCATACTTCAAATCCTCTGCACGTTTCACACTCCTGCCTATTTCTCCATCACTGTATGTCACTTTGTGGCTCAGAGGCGCACCAACTAAACATTGTAAATCTACATTCCAATTTCAAAGAGATCCCATTCTAGATTCACACACCAGATCTCCAGAGATCCACTAGTGCATCAAAATACTTTCTTCACAGAAGAAAAGGAACTCTCCTATTGCATCAGACAACACAATCTCAAATGCATCCAGACACAAGTGAAACGCACGCTCTAAAAATCACCTTGTAGTGTGGTATGTTCCTTAAGCAACAATTGCCTTTCAACACATCATCCAAGTAGAATCGTAGAATCCCTGCAGTGCAGGAGGCAGCCATTTGGCCCATCGAGTCTGCACTGACCACAATCCCTCCTCGGCCCTATTCCCGTAACCCCATATATTTACCCTGCTAATCCCCCTAACAGTAGGGTCAATTTAGCATGGCCAATTAACCTAACTCGCACATCTTTGGGCTGTGGGAGGAAACCAGAGCACCCGGAGGAAACCCACGCAGACATGGGGAGAATATGCAAATTCCACACAAACAGTGACCCGAGGCCGGAATTGAACCAGAGTCCCTGGCGCTGTGAGGCAGCAGTGCTAACCACCGTGCCACCCAAGTGAGTGGTCATTTTGCATGAGTCTTAGACAAGGGGTGTGAACAGCTTACTCAGCCATTGGAAGCATTCACATCTCAGCAGAGCTTAATTCTGTTTACACTCAAAGTTCATATGTGTAACTTTCCAGCAATAACGTCAGTCAGCAATGGGAACCCTGGCATAACAGCTACCCAAATCAGCCAGCTGAATGCACAGCAGGGCTCTGTGATGTCTCAGTGAAGCAGGTTCTGTTACGGTACCTGATCAATATGTAAGTAGTGGTATGAGGTGCATGCCAATGAGTGCAATACCTGACAGGCACTGTGAAGTGTGGATGTTCTGCATTGTCTGTTTATCATATAGTGCATACAACTGTAAGAAAAACACAGCTAGAGCCCTCACATTACATTAACAAAGTCACAATTGCAACTTTTAAACTGAGAACCCAGTCAAAATCCATTATTAATACCTGCAGTTTTATGTATTAGATTTTATTAATAGTTAGAGCTCCATGGAAGAGAATTAATGACTAAGAATAAAGATAAATACTCCAAGGTTTATCAGGAAGATGGCCTGGGTTAGTTCATCCTGGTAAAAGGAAGTGCCGATGCCCTCGTATTTATTAAGTAAATGTGCTGATGCTGGGGGAGAGAATTCACAACACTGCCACATACCTCTACAACTCCAGGCATCTCTGTGTAACAAGCCATATTCCAAGTCAGTCTCTGCAATAAATCAATGGACAGTCTGAGGAGACAGTGCCTGCTGGTTCCCTAGCACCGCAATGAGTCACAGCTCTCCAAACAGATGGAACTACACAATCTCATTGACATATTCCCACCCACTATCAGTGATGACAGTAACAGGGCACCGACAGCAGGAACACTGTTCAAATCTGAGTGGTAAAGGTGGAATGGGAATATTGTAAATATCCAGATACTTTTAACCTCTATTGTAGAAGAAACAACTTGCATTTTAAAAAATTGTAACCTCTTAACTGCTGAGCTATACTTCACACAGTCTCTCAAAAGCTTCTTGTTATAAAAACAGATTCTGAGAAAAGGAAGTTGATTGTAAAGGCAGTTTACTGTAACAAAATACTTCTAATGCAAAATAAAATGCTTGCAGAACAAGAACAGCCCAACAGGCTGAAGGATGTCCCTGTTGCTGAGATCACACGAAAAATACGTCATGCCCAGTAAGAGATGTTGATGCGCGACAATCAAGCACGAGGTACAAGGCTTCAGCGATTGAAGGCTTTTATTGACAAACAATGGAACTATCTAAACACGAGTACACCATTCCAGACTGGAGGGGTCCCGCCTGGGCAGAGGGTCTTATACCTCTCCCAGGAGGCGGGGCCCGACCGGGATGTGCCATAACAGCATCCACCACAGGTATATTAATCCCACAGTGTCAACACCCTAACCCAACAGTAACATTGGAATAACCCCACAGTGGTAACCAACGATAGTTCACCATATTCACCCCTCCTTTGAAAACAAAGGCCGGCGGGGTGCGAAAACAGATTACATATATACAAAAGAATCTACAAGTCCAGACGGTCTGGAGGACCGCACCGTCGCTGTGATCTCCTCAACACCGGTTGTGACACCGGAGCAGGTGCTTGCGGTGGCGTTCTCTCCAAAACAGCGTCCGGCTGTCCCCTCAAGGACTCACGGGCCGGTTGACCCTGGTGAAGCGGTGGTGCAGGGGACCCCGGTACCTTCTGTGGTGGCGCCGATCTCCGAGTCTCAGGCAAGCTGTACATGGGAGTATAACTGTTATGCACTGGTCCCGGTGCTGACCGCGCCACGTCCGGGGAAGAAAGAAGTGATAGGGGATTCGTGACAGGGGGTATGGGAGCGACAGGAGTTGCTACGTCCCCTGCGGGCGCCAGGTCTCGAATTGAGACCGTGTCCTCTCGCCCGTCAGGATATGCCACATAGGCATACTGAGGGTTGGCGTGGAGGAGTTGGACCGGTTCGACCAAGGGGTCGGACTTGCGGGCCCTTACATGTCGCCGCAGAAGGACGGGTCCTGGGTACGTCAACCAGGCTGGTAAGGAGATCCCCGAGGACGACTTCCGAGGGAATGAGAACATCCTCTCGTGGGGAGTAGCATTGGTTGCCGTACACAGGAGGGAGCGAACGGAATGAAGCGCATTTGGAAGGACCTCCTGCCAACGGGAGACTGGAAGGCCCCTGGACTTCAGCGCCAATAGGACAGCCTTCCAGACTGTAGCATTCTCTCTCTCCACCTGTCCGTTGCCCCTAGGGTTGTAGCTCGTGGTTCTACTAGAGGCAATCCCGTATGAGAGCAGGAATTGCCTCAAGTCGTTACTCATGAACGACGAGCCCGTCGCTATGTATGTAGCAGGGGTACCCGAACAGGGTAAAAAGATCACGGAATGCCTTAATCACCGTGGCAGTCGACGTGTCCGCACAGGGGACAACAAACGGGAACCGGGAGTATTCATCTATGATATTGAGAAAGTACACATTCCGGTCCGTTGAGGGAAGGGGGCCCTTAAAATCCACACTCAGCCTCTCGAAGGGGCGAGTGGCCTTGACCAATTGTGCCCGGTCAGGTCGATAAAAGTGCGGTTTGCATTCCGCGCAAATCCGACAGCTTCTCGTTACTGACCTGACATCCTCCACCGAGTAGGGCAGGTTGCGGGCTTTTATGAAGTGGTAGAGCCGAGTGACCCCAGGATGGCACAGGTCATTATGGAGGGCGTTCAAGCGGTCCTCCTGCATGATAGCGCATGTTCCGCGCGAGAGGGCATCCGAGGGCTCATTGAGTTTCCCTGGACGATACATAATATCGTAATTATAGGTGGAGAGCTCAATTCTCCACCGCAAGATCTTGTCATTCTTGATCTTGCCCCTCTGCGTATTACTGAACATAAACGCCACGGATCGCTGATCCGTGATCAGGGTGAACCGCTTCCCCGCCAGGTAATGGCGCCAGTGTCTGATGGCCTCCATAATAGCCTGGGCCTCCTTCTCCACCACTGAATGCCGAATTTCGGGACCTTGAAGGGTGCGGGAAAAAAACGCGACGGGCCTGCCTGCCTGGTTTAGTGTGGCGGCCAGGGCGAAATCCGATGCATCACTTTCCACCTGAAAAGGGATGGATTCATCCACCGCGTGCATCGTGGCTTTCGCAATGTCGCTTTTCAAAGCCTTGAAGGCCAATTGGGCCTCCGGCGTGAGTGGGAAAGTCGTGGACTTGATGAGCGGACGGGCTTTGTCCGCGTAGTTGGGGACCCACTGCGCATAATAAGAGAAGAAGCCGAGGCATCTCCTCAGTGCTTTTGCGCTAGCGGGCAAGGGAAGTTCAGTAAGGGGGCGCATACGGTCTGGATCAGGGCCGATGACCCCGTTTTCCACCACGTATCCCAGGATAGCTAACCTGCGCGTACGGAATACACACTTCTCCCTGTTATAGGTCAGATTCAGGCGAGACGCAGTGCGCAAAAAGTTCTGGAGGTTTGTGTCATGGTCCTGCTGGTCATGGCCGCAGATGGTGACATTATCCAGGTACGGGAAGGTAGCCCGCAACCCGTTCTGGTCCACCATTCGGTCCATAGCACGCTGGAAGACCGAGACCCCATTGGTGACACCAAATGGAACCCTAAGAAATTGATACAGACGACCATCCGCCTCAAAAGCCGTGTATTGTCGGTCCTCTGGGCGGATGGGGAGTTGGTGGTAGGCGGACTTAAGGTCTATGGTGGAGAACACCCGGTACTGCGCAATCTGATTGACCATATCAGATATGCGCGGGAGAGGATACGCATCCAGCTGCGTATAACGGTTAATGGTCTGACTGTAATCGATGACCATCCGGGGTTTGTTCCCGCTTTTAACCACCACGACCTGCGCTCTCCACGGACTAGCACTGGGCTGTATGATCCCTTCTTTGAGGAGCCGCTGAACCTCAGATCTGATGAAGATCCGGTCTTCAGCGCTGTAACGCCTACTTTTAGTAGCGATGGGCTTGCAGCCTGGTACCAGATTCTTAAATAAAGAGGGTGTGGTGATCTTCAGTGTGGAAAGATTGCATGCAGGGCGCTTTGGACGATTTGGAGGCTGCGGCTGATTCCCTACTGCCAGCGAAGGGAGTGGCCCACCGTACTGTAGGATCACACTCTTCATGTGGACCATAAAGTTTAGTCCGAGGAGAATTGGCGCGCAAAGATGCGGTAACACAAGGAGCCTGTATCGCTCGTAAATTGTGCCCTGCACCTTCAGAGTTACCACACAACGTCCTTGGATTGGTACAGACCGGGACCGTGATGTCATAGAAATTGTCTGTTTGGCAGGTAGAACCCGGAGTCCACACCTCTTTGCAGTGTCAGGGTGAATAAAACTCTCGGTGCTCCCACTGTCAAACAGACAATACACAGTATGACCATTTACCTTGATGTTCATCATCGAACAGTCAAGCCTGTGATGCTTTGTCTGGTCCAGAGTGATCGACGCCACCGTTGGCCCTTGGACGTCACTGCAGGCAGCCGAGGTTGATACTGAGGACCCCTGCTGGTCGCTCCTGGTCGTCGTCGACCAAGATGGCCGCCCCCATGAATCGCACGTGGGTGAGGGCGCCAAGCGTAGCGACTCCTGGTGGTCATCCTCCTCCTCCGCCAGCCACAATGGCGTCGTCCTGGGTTCGCATGTGGTCGGACCTCGTGGGTACTGCGACGCCGATGGAGATTGTCTCCGTTCTGGAGGGTCACAGGCTGCACTGCCGTTCTTGGGCTTCGATCTGCAGACTTTCGCGTAGTGCCCCTTTTTGCCGCACTGACTGCAGATCACCGTTTTAGCTGGACACTGTTGCCGTGGATGCTTGGCTCCTCCGCAAAAATAGCACCGCTGGCCGCCAGGAGCTGCCGCCGTCGTTGGGTCGATATGGGAGCGCGAGCCCGTGGGGCGAGGAGGGATTTGTGCCTGCTCCTGCCACGTTGTCTCCACGTGGTCTTCGGGGTACAGAGCCAAGCTTTTCGACGCTGCCTCCAGCATCTCAGCCATCTCCATCGCTTGGGTCAGGTTGAGATTCCCTTTCTCCAATAGCTTGAGCCGGATGTACGAGGACCCTACCCCTGCTACAAACGCATCTCGGGCGAGGTCGTACATGTCCTGCTCAGCCGACACAGCTTTGCAGTCGCAGCCCCTGGCAAGCTGCAAGAGCTCATTGGCGCAGTCCTCCATGGTTTCGCCCGACTGCCGACGTCGTGTAGCGAGGAGGTAACGAGCGTGAATCTCGTTGGGTGGTCTCGTGTATCGCTTTTTCAAGAGCTCGATGGCCCTCGGGTAAGTGGTGGCTGCACGAATCGCGAGATAGACCGTGTCGCTTACCCTCGCATGGAGGACCTGGAGTCTGTCGTTGTCCGTAGTAACTGCTGCAGAGGCCGCCAGGTAGTCCTCGAAACACTTCAGCCAGTGGTCGAAGGTGTTAGAGGCGCCGACCGCACGTGGGTCCAGCGTCAGACGCTCTGGTTTCAGCATTTGCTCCATACTCTCTTTACTGTCGAGAATTTTGTGTTTGTCAATAAAATTGATGCGCGACAATCAAGCACGAGGTACAAGGCTTCAGCGATTGTAGGCTTTTATTGACAAACAATGGAACTATCTAAACACGAGTACACCATTCCAGACTGGAGGGGTCCCGTCTGGGCAGAGGGTCTTATACCTCTCCCAGGAGGCGGGGCCCGACCGGGATGTGCCATAACAGCATCCACCACAGGTATATTAATCCCACAGTGTAAACACCCTAGCCCAACAACAACATTATAACAACCCCACAGTGTCAACACCCTAACCCAACAGTAACATTGGAATAACCCCACAGTGGTAACCAACGATGGTTCACCACAGATGTCATATTCCTAACTTTCAAAAAACAGACTTTATTCAAGGTAAACTGGAATTTAAAAAGTGCCCTCTCAAAATGGTTGCAGAAAGTCAACTGACAGAGACAATGAGCTGGATTTTCATCCGAGAGGCAGGTAGCAGATATCTGGAAATGTCTTGCCTCTGGAGAAAGTGCCCACCAGGGCAGAGTTTTTGTTCTGGGATGGTGGGAATGCTGGTGTTGGGCCTACTGCCCGCCAGAAACAGTTCCAAGGCAGTTGCAGGGGCTGCTGAGTGCCAAGGAGGGCTGGTCAAAATATCATTAACTCCAATGCATAGCAATGGCTTTCAACCAAGCCATTCTGGTGATCAAAACTGGATGGAAAAATCCATCTTCATTTGAAGACCCAAAAGACCTGAGCAGACTGCAGAAAACACGAGGGAAAGACAGCCAGCTGCAGAAAAATGCTACGTCATCTTTCAGGGTCTGGAGGCCAAACATCCTTAATGAGCCTCCCAGCCTGATTCCACAACTCCAAGTCCACCTGTAAAGAAAAATAACCTCCTGACATGAAATCCACGAGCGCCTAGCTTTGTGACCTCTGAACATTCATCTCTTCAACGGAATCCTGCAACAATCCAGATATCTGACTCCAGTTATTTGACCCCATCTGAACTACAATTCAGTGGAAAATATTTCTTTCCTTATGGGGCCCACAGTCACTTTTTTTTAAATGAACCGGACACATGAAATATGAACTGTTCTTTCAGTTTACAATTTGTAAAAGTATATTATTTTCTTTAACTATACCTTGCGTATGCAGGAGTAATTCACAAAGCGGTTAGACTTCAGGGTCAACTGTGTGAATCAATAACCCATTTTATTTTAACCCACAAAGATCTGCTGCTGTTTCTTTAGATGGAACACACACTAAAGGGGGCTTAGAGACACACACGTCTACCTTTCCAGTAAGGGAAGGAGAGTGGGGGTTCCAGTTTATCTTTCCTGCTCCGTCCATAACAGCTGGCATGGGTGAGAGAGGCCATTGGGGTTGGGAGGAGCGGCATGAGTTCGCAGGGAAGAGGCATGGGTAAGGACTTTTGAATTTCCCTTTCAAAGGTTCCCTCATCCAGACTGTGGTTCATGACATCGGAGGGCACATGAACCGTGAGTCCTTGAAAAGATGGCTCAACTATGAAAATGGCAGAGGGCTAGGAGATGCCTTTCTCTGCAATGGAGCTGGCCAGGTCGGGGGCGCAGAGTGCAGGCTCACAACCTGCAACAGCCCACACCCTTATTCTACGTTGGCAAAATTTGGGAGAGTTGGGAAATCGGGAAATGGGGTCCTGCCTGCCAGTTTCAAAGGTTCACAGAATCAAGGAAACAGCTCAATGTGTTTGAGAGGATACTGGAAAATAAGAATGGGTTTTCAAGGTGTAAACTGACCACACTCATCCACTCAATGGCTTAGAGTTATCAGACAATGGCTGCCACACTTGTTGAGGCCAAGAGGATTGAATATCAAATAAAGGGCCAAATTCTTCCAGGGTCATCTCCGGTGGGAAACGCAGTGAGAATTCCACTGGGTGAGTCAGCGTGATCCAGATTACAATTTACCCACACTTAGTCATTGATTTGGAGCTTGAGGAGATTATCATAGAATCATAGAAACCCTACAGTGCAGAAGGAGGCCATTCGGCCCATCGAGTCCGCACCGACCACAATCCCACCCGCTAATCCCTTTTTTTTAAACCCGCTAATTTACCCGCTAATCCCTCTAACCTACGCATCCCAGGACTCTAAGGGGCAATTTTTAACCTGGTCAATCAACCTAACCCGCACATCTTTGGACTGTGGGAGGAAACCGGAGCACCCAGAGGAAACCCACGCAGACACGAGGAGAATGTGCAAACTCCACACAGACAGTGACCCGAGCGGGGAATCGAACCCGGGACCCTGGAGCTGTGAAGCAGCAGTGCTAACCACTGTGCTACCGTGCCATCACTAGCAAGCGATGCGTCAGACTGAGAGAAGGTGGAAAGCCCGGCACCTCAGAGACCTTTTTAACTCTGATCTCAGAGTGAAGTTGAAGGTCTGCCTTCAACCCTGGTTCAAAGAAGAGTGCAAGAGGGCATGCAAGGAGCAGCACCAAGCAGACCTAAAAAAATGATATGTCAACTTAGTGAAGCTACAACACATGACTACTTACATGCTGACAGCAAAAGCAGCAAGTGATAGACAGAGCTAAGTGATCCCACAACCAACAGATTAGATCTAACCTCTGCAGTCTTGTCACATCCATTCACGAATGTGGATGAGACCATGGGCAGCATGGTGGCACAGTGGTTAGCACTGCTGCCTTACAGCGTCAGGGACCAGAGTTCAATTCCGGCCTTGAGTGACTGTCTGTGTGGAGTTTTCATGTTCTGCCTGTGTCTGAGTGGGTTTCCTCACACCATCCAAACTGTGTAGGTTAGGTGGATTGGCCATGGTAAATTGCCCCTTAGTGTCCAAAGATGTGTAGGTTAGATGGATTAGTGGGGTAAAGGAGATAGGGCCCAGGTAAGCTGCTCTGTTGGGGAGTCGATGCAGACTCCATGGGCTGAATGGCCTCCTTCTGCACTACAGGGATTCTATGACAACGAACTGAAGGAGGAGGCTCCACAAACATCTGCATCCTGAACTGTGGGACAGCCGAGCACATTAGTGGATGATCCATCCCAGCCACCTCCACAAGTCCCCAGCATCGCAGATTACTCCACGTGATATCAAGAAACAACTGAAGGTACTGGATACTGCAAAGACTATTGGCCCTGACAATATTCCAGCAATCGTACTGAAAACTTGTGCTCCAGAACTTGTCACGCCCCAACTAGGGTAGAGATAGAGGTAGTAGTAGAGGCGGGTACAATTTTGTCTTTTAAAAAGCATTTAGACAGTTACCTGGGTAAGATGGGTATAGAGGGATATGGGCCAAATGAGGGCAATTGGGACTTGCTTTGGGGTTTAAAAAAGGGCAGCATGGACAAGTTGGGCCGAAGGGCCTGTTTCCATGCTGTAAACCTCTATGACTCTATAACTAAGCTGTTCTAGTATATCTACCTAACAATGTGCAAAATTGCCCAGATATTACTGTACACAAAAATCAGGACAAATCCAACCCAGCCAATCATCATCCCATCAGTTTACTTTTGATCATCAGTAAAGTGATGGAAGGGGTCATCAACAGTGCTGTCAAGCAGCACTTACTCAGCAATAACCTGCTCACTGATGCTCAGTTTGGGTTCCACCAGATTCACTCAGCTCCTGACCTCATTACAACCTCAGGCCAAACATGGACAAAAGAGCCGAATTCTAGAGGTGAGGTGAGTGTGACTGCCTTTCACATCAGGGCAGCAATTGACTGAGTGTGGCATCAAGGAGCCCTAGCAAAACTGGAATCAATGGGAATCAGGGAGAAAACTCTACTAGTTGGAGTCATACCAAGCATAAAGGAAGATGGTTGTGGTGGTTGGAGGTGAATCATCTCTGTTCCAGGACATCACTGCAGGAGTACCTCAGGGTAGTGTCCAAGACCCAGCCATCTTCAGCTGCTTCATCAATGACCTTCCTTCCATCATAAGGTCAGAAGTGGGGATGTTCTCTGACGACTGCACAATGTTCAGAACTATTCACAACTCCTCAGATACTGAAGCAGTCTGTGGCTATATGCAGCAAGACCTGGACAATATCCAGGCTTGGGCTGACAAGTGGCAAGTAACATTCATGCCAAAAAAAACAGTGTCAGGCAATGAACATCTCCAATAAGAGAGAATTCAACCAACTCCCCATGACATTCAATGGCATTACCATTGCTGAATCCCCAAATACCTGGAGATTACCATTGACCAGAAACTGAACTGGACTCACCATATAAATACTGTGGCCACAAGAGCAGGGCAGAGGCTGGAAACTCTATGGTGAGCAATTCACCTCCTGACTCCCCAAAGCCTGTCCACCATCTACAAGGCACAAGTCAGGAGTGTGATGGAATACTCCCCACTTGCCTGATGGGTGCAGCGCCAACAACACAAGAAGCTTGACACCATCCAGGACAAAGCTGCCCACTTGACTGACATCCCATCCACCACCATCAATGCACAGGAGCAGCAGTGTGTACCATCTACAAGATACACTGTAGGAACTCATCAAGGCTTCTTCAACAGCACCTTCCAAGCCCATCACCACTTCCATCTAGAAGGACAAAGGCAGCAGATACATGGCAACACCACCACCGAGAAGATCTGCTCCAAGTCACTCACCATCCTGAATGGGAAATATATCGCCGTTCCTTCACTGCCGCTGGGTCAAAATCCTGGAACTCCCTCCCTAACAGCACTGTGGGTATAGCTACACCACATGGACTGCAGCGGTTCAAAAAGGCAGTTCACCACCACCGTCTCAAGGGCAAATGAAAGCTCGACAATAAACGCTGGTATAGCCAGTGACATCCATATTCTGTGAAAGAATTTTTTTTTAAATGACCAAACTAATGTTTCTGTGGCCTGCATGGTGGGCAATGAATGTACAAATCCAGTAAGTCTTTTAAAATAACATGGAGTTCAAGGATGAGATGCTATTTGGGATAAAGTGACCAGAAAGTACTGGAGATCCACAATTCATGGAGTATCTTTTCATCTCCTGAACTTGTGGCTGATCTGCAAGTTAATAATGTCATGTATCATTCGTGCATTGTTAACTTTCCAGTAAAATCCAATCCTTTATTTAATGGAAAATGCCAGAAAATAGCTGAACACTAGAGGGTTTAGAAATAATTAAAGAACAATATGTCATGGGTAAAGAAATAATTATTGTATTTCACATTGTTTAATAAGGAAGGATGGTTAAAATCATTGCAGAACTTTCTAAAGTAAAACAATATATAATTGAATCAATATAGAATCGTAGAATCTCTACAGTGCAGAAAGAGGCCATTCTGCCCATCGAGCCTGCACCTACAACAATCCCACCCAGGCCCTATCCCCGTAACCCCACACATTTACTCTGCTAATCCCCCTCACACTAAAGGGGCAATTAAGCATGGTCAATTCACCTAACCTGCATATCTTTGGAGTATGGGAGGAAAAGGGAGCACCCAGAGGAAACCCACGCAGACACGGGGAGAATGTGCAAACTACACACAGACAGTGACCCGAGGCCGGAATTGAACCCAGGTCCCTGGCGCTGTGAGGCAGCAGTGCTAACCACTGTGCCACCTATTTACAATTTGCAATGTGGGTGACATGTAGGCACAGTGGTTAGCACTGCTGCCTCACAGAGCCAGGGACCTGGGTTCGATTCCCAGTCTGGGTCACTGTCTGTGCAAAGTCCACATGTTCTCCCCATATCTGCGTGGGTTTCCTCCGGGTGCTCTGGTTTCCCCCCACAGTCCGAAAGACATGCTGAATGGGTGCATTGGCCAGGCTAAATTCTCCCTCAGTGTACATGAACAGGCGCCGGAGTGTGGTGACTGGGAATTTTCACAGTAACTTCATTGCTGTGTTAATGTAATGTGACACTAATAAATAAACTTTTAAACTTTAATTTACATTATCAAATATAAACTGCAATAAGGCACGATGGCGGTTTTCTTTATGCCTTGAACTTTTTTTTCCAAAACAGTTGGCATATTGCCTATACACAGAAGTTACAAAGAAAATTCTCAGTAAAGGGACTCATTATTGGAAAAAATCCCTCAGGATCACTCTCTGGATGCAGTAGCATATCAGCCATGGTGTAATTGGCTGCTACCCTGACAACACCACAAATCCGTCTTCAGAGGACTGGTGGGGCAGGCGGGGGGTGGGGCGTTAGATCTAAACAGCAACATCTAAGAGATGGGAGCATGCATCCTGCTGGTTTCTAACCAGTTCAATCACTTGGCCAGCTTGCTCCACCAACAGCACCAAAGGTGATGTAATGTTGTCTTGTTGTGTGTCTCTGGCTCAGATCAAAGCCGCTAAACCCTGACAGCAGCCGCAGACATCCTATTACAGCAGCAAACATCTCACACACACACACACTGCAGCCTAGAGCAGCCGCAGCAGCTGCCAGGATGATAGCTGGAGAAACAGGCCGACCTTGCTCTTTACTCGAACAATAATTGCTATGCAAGAAATGCTGCAAATATCGCAGTGCAGCCTCAAGGATACGTTACATCACCAAGACCACACCATAGACTGAGAAGCTGAACAACATAAATATCTTACAAGAACCCCACACCTAAATACAATGTAAGAAAGCTTGACGGACAGGTGCCCTTTTCTTGTCTATCTTCGTATATTCAGACTCTGTAACAGGCAGAATTCCGTTCAATATTCCTAAAATCCCATATATCAGCTCCTAAAATATTAAACTAGCTCTGCTTCCCAAAGACAGATTAGTTAGATAGATTTGGAATATCGCTCTGAGCACAAGAAGTCTGCAATTCCAGCAGAATGCAGCTGTGTGACTGAATACATTGAAACATTGTAAGTGGGATTGTTCCCTGTCCTCTCCAAATGTGCTCCACAGGGATTGAATACTTAGTTCAATAACTACACTGTCAGACAGCGCACTGCAGGAATGCTAGTATTATACTATAGATAGAGGAGAAATGTGTGTCACTTCACACTAGTTCAAATAGCTCCATGCACCAGATAACAATAAAGCGACGCCTGAAACCTGAATTATTAACAAACTTGCCTTTGATGCAACTTTGGGAGAAATGGAATCAGGATTTCTGATAATTGCTGTCAGGTATATTGGGCTGAAAAATGAATGTGAAGTTAGAGTAATCACAGGATCCACAGTTGATCCAGGGGGTGATTTGGAGCCCACATTCTCCGTCGGCGTGAGTGGCGGCACGCACTCAAAATCCGGAGAGCGCGATTCGTATCGACAAGTTTCCTAGTTCTGATCTTCCAACCCCCTCGTCGGTGGAGTAGCGTGAAATATGCTGTGGGATCGCAGGAAGCTCATTTTAATACATTAGCATGTTATTAGGGAGCATTCTCTCCAGGACCCCCACTGGATATTCAGCGGGCCCGGCATAACTTCATGCCGTGCCATTTACAACAGGGACCGATGTGGAGATGCGGCTAAAGTGTCAGAGTGGAGGGTATGAGGGATAGCATTGAGGAATTTACTGAGTGTGCTGCGATTGGGTGAATTGAGTGATGAGGGTCAGGACTCTCTCACAAACCCTTGTAGCTCACTGTGCTTTTCTCTGTTCTTTACAGTGCCTCGTCTGGAGGATCCGGGATCCTGACCAGTTGGCTATCTTACTTATCGCCATAGAGCAGTGACAAAAACACCGACCTGCCGTAGCACCTGGCCAGGATCAGTGTCCTGTGGAGGAGAGGCTGGGCCTGTTGTTGTTCCGGGAGCAGCACTGCCGATGAGTAGATACCGGCCAAGGGTATTCGATGTTGGTTATTGTACCTTCAAATCTCTGAGATTCAGTCCCCCATAGAAGCTGCATCTGTCCCGCAGGATGGTAGATCACCTCTGCCAGACCCTGCAAGAGTTGCCACCACATGGAATGGGGGACATCCACTGTCTGTGGCCCTTAAACTCACAGCCGCTCTGAATTTCTATGAGTGACTCATTCCAGGGCAGCACAGGCAACTTGCGTAGCATCTCCCAGTTGGCCGCACATAAAAGACATCCGGGAGGTCACAGTTGCCCTTTATGTGAAGGTTCACATGTATACTAACTTGGACTGGGACCAGGTGGGCCAAGATGCTAGGATCATGGGCTTCACTACTTTGTAAGAAGTTTAACACCACCAGGTTAAAGTCCAACAGGTTTATTTGGTAGCAAAAGCCACACAAGCTTTCGGAGCCTTAAGCCCCTTCCTCAGGTGAGTGGGAATTCTGTTCACAAACAGGGCATATAAAGACTCAAACTCAATTTACATGAATCATGGTTGGAATGCGAATACTTACAACTAATCAAGTCTTTAAGATACAAACAATGTGAGTGGAGAGAGCATCAAGACAGGCTAAAGAGATGTGTATTGTCTCCAGACAGGACAGCCAGTGAGACTCTGCAGGTCCAGGCAAGCAGTGGGGATTACAAATAGTGTGACATGAACCCAATATCCCAGTTGAGGCCGTCCTCATGTGTGCGGAACTTGGCTATCAGTTTCTGCTCAGCGACTCTGCGCCGTCGTGTGTCGTGAAGGCCGCCTTGGAGAACGCTTACCCGAATATCAGAGGCCGAATGCCCGTGACCGCTGAAGTGTTCCCCAACAGGAAGAGAACAGTCTTGCCTGGTGATTGTTGAACGGTGTTCATTCATCCGTTGTCGCAGCGTCTGCATGGTTTCCCCAATGTACCATGCCTCGGGACATCCTTTCCTGCAGCGTATCAGGTAGACAATGTTGGCCGAGTTGCAAGAGTATGTACCGTGTACTTGGTGGATGGTGTTCTCACGTGAGATGATGGCATCTGTGTCGATGATCCGGCATGTCTTGCAGAGGTTGCGGTCTGCGGTCACATGATGTGCTTCATGCAGGTGTGAGCCCATTTCCCAGGGAGCGTCCATGACAACTTCATCAGATCCCAGCTGTCTTTGACGGAGAACGGCGATTGGAAGGATTGCTCCTCAGGATAAGGGTATCCATTCAAGAGGTGACTCATGGTTGCATGTCATCAATGACATGTTAAAGGCTCCGGAGGAGATGCCGTAGCTTCTCCGCTCCGGGTAAGTACTGGACGACGAAGGGTACTCTGTCCACCGTGTCCCGCGTTTGTCTTCCGAGGAGGTCGGTGCAGTTTTTCGCTGTGGCGCGTCGAAACTGTTGATCGATGAGTCGAGCGCCATATCCTGTTCTTATGAGGTTTTCGTCTTCAACATGTCATTGATGAAGACGAACATCTCGCCAAGGCCATCCCCACACCCCCACTTCTTGCCTTCAAACAACTGCACAACCTCAAACAGACCATTGTCCGCAGCAAACTACCCAGCCTTCAGGAGAACAGTGACCACGACACCACACAACCCTGCCACAGCAACCGCTGCAAGACGTGCCGGATCATCGACACAGATGCCATCATCTCACGTGAGAACACCATCCACCAGGTACACGGTACATACTCTTGCAACTCGGCCAACGTTGTCTACCTTATACGCTGCAGGAAAGGATATCCCGTGGCATGGTACATTTGGGAAACCATGCAGACGCTGCGACAACGGATGAATGAACACCGCTCGACAATCACCAGGCAAGACTGTTCTCTTCCTGTTGGGGAGCACTTCAGCGGTCATGGGCATTCGGCCTCTGATATTCGGGTAAGCGTTCTCCAAGGCGGCCTTCACGACACACGACGGCGCAGAGTCAGAGCAGAAACTGATAGCCAAGTTCCGCACACATGAGGACGGCCTCAACCGGGATATTGGGTTCATGTCACACTATTTGTAATCCCCACTGCTTGCCTGGACCTGCAGAGTCTCACTGTCTGGAGACAATCCACATCTCTTTAGCCCGTCTTGATGCTCTCTCCACTCGCATTGTTTATATCTTAAAGACTTGATTAGCTGTAAGTATTCGCATTCCAACCATTATTCATGTAAATTGAGTTTGTGTCTTTATATGCCCTGTTTGTGAACAGAATTCCCACTCACCTGAGGAAGGGGCTTAAGGCTCCGAAAGCTTGTGTGGCTTTTGCTACCAAATAAACCTGTTGGACTTTAACCTGGTGTTGTGAAACGTCTTACTGTGTTTACCCCAGTCCAATGCCGACATCTCCACATCTTCACTACCTTAACAGGCTTGCCCCAAGTTCAAGGTTTGATTGACTGCACATGCAGCCCTGCGTGCTCCATGGCACCATACAGCACCATTCATGAACCTCATGGGATACACCTCCCTTAATGTGCAGCTTGTCTGCGGTCACATGATGTGCTTCATGCAGGTGTGAGCCCATTTCCCAGGGAGCGTCCATGACAACTTCATCAGATCCCAGCTGTCTTTGAGGGAGAACGGCGACTGGAAGGATTGCTCCTCAGGATAAGGGTATCCATTCAAGAGGTGACTCATGATGCCTGTGCAGAGGCCACAAACACTAGCAGAGACTTGTTACAAAGAGGCTTACGCTGAAACACACATGCTGGCCAAGCAGGTGATTGGCCTGAAGATGCAATTCCAGTGCCTGGACCGGTCAGGGGGTGCCCTACAATATAAGAAATAAGAACATAAGAAATAGGAGGAGGAGTAGGCCATCTAGCCCCTCGAGCCTGCCCCGCCATTCAATAAGATCATGGTTCATCTGAAGTAGATCAGTTCCACTTACCCACCTGATCTCTATAACCCCTAATTCCCTTACCGATCAGGAATCCATCTATCCGTGATTTAAACATATTCAACGAGGTAGCCTCCACCACTTCAGTGGGCAGAGAATTCCAGAGATTCACCACCCTCTGAGAGAAGAAGTTCCTCCTCAACTCTGTCCTAAACTGACCCCCCTTTATTTTGAGGCTGTGCCCTCTAGTTCTAGTTTCCTTTCTAAGTGGAAAGAATCTCTCCACCCCTATCCAACCCCTTCATTATCTTATAGGTCTCTATAAGATCCCCCCTCAGCCTTCTAAATTCCAACGAGTACAAACCCAATCTGCTCAGTCTCTCCTCATAATCAACACACCTCATCTCTGGTATCAACCTGGTGAACCTTCTCTGCACTCCCTCCAAGGCCAATATATCCTTCCACAAATAAGGGGACCAATACTGCACACAGTATTCCAGCTGCGCCCTCACCAATGCCCTGTACAGATGCAGCAAGACATCTCTGCTTTTATATTCTATCCCCCTTGCGATATAGGCCAACATCCCATTTGCCTTCTTGATCACCTGTTGCACCTGCAGACTGGGTTTTTGCGTCTCATGCACAAGGACCCTCAGGTCCCTCTGCACAGCAGCATGTTGTAATTTTTTTCCATTTAGATAATAATTCAATTTGCTATTATTTCTTCCAAAGTGAATAACCTCGCATTTGTCAACATTATACTCCATCTGCCAGATCCTCGCCCACTCACTCAGCCTGTCCAAATCTCTCTGCAGACCTTCTACGCCCTCCACACGATTCACTTTTCCACTTATCTTTGTGTCATCTGCAAACTTTGTTACCCTACACTCAGTCCCCTCCTCCAGATCGTCTATACAAATGGTAAATAGTTGAGGCCTCAGTACTGATCCCTGCGGCACGCCACTAGTTACCACCTGCCAACCAGAAAAGCACCCATTTATTCCGACTCTCTGCTTCCTGTCAGATAGCCAATCCCCAATCCACGCTAACACCCTACCCCCAACTCCGTGTGACCCAATCTTCTTCAGCAACCTTTTGTGAGGCATCTTATCAAATGCCTTTTGGAAATCCAAAAACACCGCATCCACTGGTTCCCCTCCGTCAACTGCACTAGCCACATCTTCATAAAAATCCAACAAGTTCGTCAAGCACGACTTTCCCCTCATGAATCCATGCTGCGTCTGCTTAATCGAACCATTCTTATCCAGATGGTCTGCTATTTCTTCTTTAATGATGGATTCCAGCATTTTCCCAACTACAGACGTTAAGCTAACCGGCCTGTAGTTACCCGCCTTTTGTCTATTTCCTTTTTTAAACAGCGGCGTAACATTAGCCATTTTCCAATCCGCCGGCACTACCCCAGAATCCAACGAATTTTGATAAATAACCACTTACGCATCCGCTATTACCTCTGACATTTCTTTCAGTACCCTGGGATGCATTCCATCCGGGCCCGGGGACTTGTCCACCTTCAGTCCCGTTAGTCTACCAAGCACTGCCTCCCTGGTAACATTAATTGTATTGAGTACCTCTCCTCCTACCAACCCTCTATCGTTAATATTCGGTAAACTATTTGTGTCTTCCACCGTGAAGACCGACACAAAAAACGTATTTAAAGTTTCAGCCATTTCCTCATTTCCCACTATTAAATCCCCCCTCTCGTCCTCCAAGGGTCCAACATTCACTCTTGCCACTCTATTCCTTTTTATATATTTGTAAAAGCTTTTACTATCATTTTTTATATTTAGAGCTAGCCTAGCTTCATAACCTATCTTTCCTTTCTTTATCGCTTTCTTAGTCGTTCTTTGTTGTTTCTTAAAGTTTTCCCAATCTTCCGATTCTCCACTATTTTTGGCCACTCTGTACGCATCGGTCTTTAATTTAATACTCTCCTTAATTTCCTTCATTATCCACGGCTGGTTATCCCTTTTCTTACAGTCCTTCTTTATCACCAGAATATATTGTTGCTGAGTACTGAAAAGGATCTCCTTAAAAATCCTCCACTGTTCCTCAGCTGTCCTACCTACCAGTCTGTTCTCCCAGTCCACCCTAGCCAATTCAGCCCTCATCCTATCGTACTTCCCTCTGTTCAAACAGAGGACACTGGTATGGGACCCTACTTTCTCCTCTTCCATTTGTACCAGAAATTCGACCATATTGTGATCACTTGACCCAAGAGGGTCCTTCACAAGACAGCCCCCAGAGGGTGTCCTGCATCATTGTAGTCTGCTGTGCTCTTCCACAACTTGGCGCTGCACAGGGGAGACCACCTGGCAGCATCTCGACAGCCCTTGGTCTCATGGTCACCGTTTGCTTTGATGGAGATGGACTCGGAGGGCTGACGGCAAGGGTGCGGGGGGGGGGGGGGGGGGGGGGTTGGTCAGGACTCCAGCTCGCTGTGCTGCTGATGCCTGTTGTTTGTTCTGCAAAGACACAGATAGGGAGAGTATCTTACTCAGGCTCACCCTCACCCTATCCCCACAACCTCATGTTTGTACCCCTTTAATCCCCCTGACCTACACATCCTTGCACACAAGGGGCAATTTAACTTAGCCAATCCACCTAACCTGTACATTTTTGGATTGTGGGAGGAAACTGGAGCACCCAGAGGAAACCCACACAGACACAGGGAAAATGTACAAACTCCACACAGACAGTGACCCAAGGCCGACATCGAACCCGGGTCCCTTGGTGCCGTGAGGCAGCAGTGCTAACCACTTCGATGCCCTTGTTTTTCTTTTGGAGGGGAAGAAAAAGAAGAATAATCAATCAGAATTAGTGAGGGTGTGGGTTACAGTGCAGGAACTTGATACCCAGATTAAATTAGGATACGGGTTCCAGAATAAATTATTAAAAAATCTAAATTAAATAGTTGCAACGGATGCACATAGTGGTGAAAAGCTGTTCTTTAGTACAGCATTATACTTTGCATTTCTGGGTCAGGCAGTAGAATATTGACCTGTTTGACTGTAAAGCCTCTATGGGGATAGGGGCTGGCTTTTAAATTCCTCACCAGGCTTAACAGAAAAATGGACAAATCCCAAATTGCACAGATGGTGAAAGTTGACATAAGCCACCAATTGCTTCTAACGCAGCACATATTCAGATTGTTTCTGTGCTTAAACACTTTTTTCTTTGATGGACTGTAGCAAGAGGGCCAAAGTTAATCCTAGCTGTCCAGCACTTAAAACCAGCCCAGCCACTCTCCCCCACCAGGAGCTGACCTCTACCATTTTAACCCACTGGACTGAGCAGGCAGGAAGGACACGTGTCGAAAGTTGGTGGGCTCCTTTTTAACGGAGGTATGGTGGGTCCCAGTGACATCATCGCGACCCGGCTGCAGTTTCTCGTCAGCGGCCGGAGGAAGAAGATTGCTCACTTCCTGCATTAGACCATCAGCACAACACATACAGACAGGACTGTGCGAGAGGGATGAACAACCACTCAAGACATCCACTCAATTCACAAACAACTCTCTTAAATACTTTCTTCAAACTATATTGTCATTTCCCTGCCTTAGTTAAAGTTTGTGGAGATTTGAAATTCTCTGCCCCAGAATACAGAGGCAGTGCAGGAAGATAGATGTGAGGTGGAGGATCAGCCATGATTCTATTGAATAGTGGAGCAGATTCAAATGAAGATTCCTGTTCCTATTTCTTATGATAGGTTCTCATGTTCGTGTACAACTAAAAATAAATTCAAAAATCACAAAATAAACTTTAAGCGACACACTTTTAATGAAAAGCATCCACTCAACAGCCAAAATATGAATCACTTGATGGAAATGCCTGCACTTTGTTTCCCAGTGTCATTCTAGCCTTCGGTCTGGGATTTTCACTTTAATCCTCCAGCTTGGAAATGCTGACTGAGCCTCGATTGCTGCAGAGCTTAGGCTACTGTGCATTAATTCTCTGAGAGGCACAAATGTAACGACAGTCACAGTATTTACCCTGCTCTTGTCAAACAACTGAGAGATAAAGTGTTTGGGGAGAGAACCAATAAGGTCTAAAACCTCTATTAGGCCCATTCGCAGGTTCGATGGTCATGATGCACGGTTACCCTGCACTAGTCGCACTGAGACGGGCAACAAGCAGGCAGCAATTTTGTGTTGCTGCTCCTCAGTCTGTCCAGCATGAACTGCACTTCTTACAGACAACACCCTCAACACAGAGAGCCAGGAACATGTGTGGCGGGTACGAGGTACAGACAGCCTAAACCTCTTAAAGGCAGCCTGCCCTTCTTAAAGGGGATGTACTAGTTGGGAAATCTGCCATCTGGTTCTCTACCCTGGCTCAGCACAAGCTTTCCTTCACTGGTCAATACACACAGTTCCACGCGCTGCAAGATTGGACTTACCACAAACCTTATAAGGCCCAAGCCATTTGCTAACCATGCAAGCTTGTAATAGGGTGCATCAAAGACATCGTATGGGATAATGCCTAACCGTGTCAAATCATTTTGCTCTGTACATTGTGCAAACTCATGAACGAGCCTAAAGCTGTCACCTTCAGCCCTGAAAAGTGCCCAGCCTACAGGTTACCTTGGAAGTACATGGTATTGCAAAAATTTGAGCAACAGGTGAAGCTAGCTGTTACACGCTGTTACCATGCAGTAGCACACGTGTGGGATTCACCATTAATAGGATGTTGCTGTCAAATCAAAAAGACATCTGCCTATCACACAAATGAGTAATGTGCTATATGAATTTCAGTGCCAGTCTGATGCTGGGTATGTAGGCTGTATGTCCAAAAGGTTGCATCAAACAGCATGTCGCAACAACTGTTCACAACAGGCAAAGTATAGACTGTACCCAACCAGCCCATGCTTGCAAAACTCAAAACGTTGAGCGGAATTTTACTGGCATGTCCGCCCGAAGTTCATACGATCCCGCCCAAGGACAACGGAGAATGCCATTCTCCAAGCCTCACCACCTCCAGAATCGGGGCGGTGGATGTGGTTTATTTGAACTAGTTTCCATGAGTCCACTTGCCAATCACTAGTACCAGTGGATATGGTTTATTTGACCTTTCAGAAGGCTTTAGATAAGGTCTCACATAACAGGCTACTATGTAAAGTTAAAGCACATGGATTGCAGGTAATTGCTTGAGATGGGTAGAAATCTGGTTAGCAAATAGGAAGCAAAGAGTTGGCATAAATAGTATTTTTCTGATTGGAGGTCAGTGACTAGTGGGGTTCCACAGGGATCTGTGCTAGGTCCCCAACTGTTCACATTATATATTAATGATTTGGAAGAGGGAACTGAATGTATTATCTCCAAATTTGCAGATGATACAAAGTTGGATGGGAAGGTGAGCTGTGAGGAGGATGCAGAGATGTTTCAGCATGATTTAGACAGGCTGTGTGTGTGGGCATCTGCATGGCGGATGCAGTATAACTGGATAAATGTGAGGTTATCCACTTCAGTAACAATAATGGGAAGACAGATTATTATTTGAATGGATGTAAATTGAGAGAGGTGGATACTCAACGAGAACTTTAGTCCTCATACATCAGTTCCTGAAAGTGCGTGCGCAGGTACTGGAGGCAGCAAAGAAGGCAAATGGCATGTTGGCCTTCATAGTGAGAGGATTGGAGTATAGGGATAGGGATGTTTTGCTGCAATTGTATAGGGCATTGGTGAGGCCACACCTGGAGTATTGTGTGCAGTTTTGGTGTCCTTATCTGAGGAAGGATGTCCTTGCTATAGAGGGAGTACAGTGAAGGTTTACCAGGCTGATTCCTGGGATGGCTGGTCTGTCACTCGAGGAGAGACTGAATCGGTTAGGATTGTATTCACTGGAGTTTAGAAGAGTGAGAGGGGATATCAGAAACTTATAACATTCTAACAGGGTTAGACAGGGGTGATTCAGGAAGAATGTTCCCAATGGTAGGGGAGTCCAGAACTATGGGTCATAGTTTGAGGATAAGGGGTAAACCTTTCAGAAGTGAGGTGAGGAGAAATTTCTTCACCCAGAGGATGGTGAATTGTCCGATTTCAAGAAGAAATTAGATATAGCTCCTGGGGCTAAAGAGGTCAAGGGATATGGGGAACCAGGATATTGAATTTGATGATCAGCCATGATCAAAATGAATGGTGGAGCAGGTTCGAAGGGCCAAATGACCCACTCCTGCTTCCAGTTTCTCTGCTTTTGACAAGGTCCCACATAAGAGATTGGTGTGTAAAGTTAAAGCACATGGGATTGGGGTTGGTATATTGAGATGGATAGAAAACTGGTAAAGAGTAGGAATAAATGGGTAATTTTCCCAATGGCAGACAGTGACTAGTGGGGTCCTGCAGGGATCAGTCCTTGGACCCCAACTATATATATAAGGATTTAGATTGAGGGAACTAAATGTAATATCTCCACATTTGCAGATGACACAAAGCTGGGTGGGAGGGTGAACTGTGAGGAGGGTGCAGAGATCCTTCAGTATGATTTGGACAAGCTGAGGGAATGGGTAAATGCATGGCAGATGCAGTATAATGTGGATTAACGTGAGGTTATCCACTCTGTTAACAAAAACAGGAAGGCAAATTATCAGAATGGCTACAAATTAAGAGAAGGCAACGTGCAATGAGATCTAGGTGTCCTTGTACACCAATCATTGAAAGTAAACATGCTAGTGCAGCAAGCGGTGAAGGCGACAAATTGTATATTGGCCTTCACAGCGAGAGGATTCAAGTACTGTAGCAGGGATGTCTTGCAGTTATACACCTGGAGTATTGTGCGCAGTTTTGGTCTCCTAATCTGAGGAAGGATGCTCCAGAGGGAGTGCAATGAGGAGCGATTGAGATGATTAGGATTATATTCGCTGAAGTTTAGATGAATGAGGGGGTCACATAGGATCCTATCAAATTCTAACAGGACTAGACAGAGTAGATGCAGGAATGATGTTCCCGATGGTGGGGGAATCCAGATCCAGGGGTCATAGTCTAAGGATACGGGGTAAACAATTTAGGATTGAGATGAGCAGAAATTTCTTCACCTAGAGAACAGTGAGCCTGTGGAATTCTCTACCACAGAAAGCAGATGAGGTCAAAACATTATATGTATTCAAGAAAGAGTTAGATATAGCTCTTGGGGCTAAAGGGATCAAAGGATTTGGGGAAAAGTAAGAACAGGTTACCGAGTTGGATGATCAGCTATGACCATAATGAATGGTGGAGTAGGCTCAAAGGGCCAAATGGCCTACTCCTGCTCCTATTTTCTATGTTTGTATGAGTCCACTTGCTAATCAGCACTCCTTTCTCATACAGTATAAAGTTGTTTCCCCTGACATTTGTTCTGATGAGTACAAGACAAAAAGCTTCAACAAAATGTCTTGTTTTGTACTACCAAACAACTACATACATTTAATAATAGAACACGTGTATTTATATACATCCACAATATACATATATAACAGTTAAGTATAATATATAAATAAAATGTACACAATACATAAATGCATACAATACATACCCCGTAGTGGATATGACACAATAGTGGTTCTGTTATGGAACTAGCAATCCAAAGGTCTGGACTAATGATTCAGAGACTCAAGTTCAAACTCCACCAATGCATCTGGAGAATTTAAATTCAGTGAATTAAATAAATCTGGAATAAAAAGCTAATGTCAGTAATGGTGACCACAAATTTACTGGATTATTAGAAATCCTATGTGGTTCACTAACATTCTTTGGGGAAGGAAATCTACCAAGTTTATCCCAGGTATGGGCTATATGTGACTCCAGACCCACCGCAATGTGGTTAATGGCTAAGCAAGCTACTTAGTTGTATTAAAAAATGCAGCCCACCACCTTCCCAAAGGCAATATGGATGGCAATAAATGCTGGCCTTGCTTTTAATGCTCATATCCCATGAATTAAAAAATTAACAAACCTCACATATAAAATAATGTACACTTGCTAGAAGCTACATATACTCATACACAAGGACTAAAGGAATATGTCCAGGCAGTACACCTTTTTGACTTAAACAAAAGCAAGAGGTCAATGGCTCCCTGGAGCATGTCTTGACCAGAGTCTACTTGCCAATCAATCAACACCCTTGCAAAGTAAATCATTGTTTGCTTTGAAATTTGGCATTCACGCATATGTCCTAATGAGTGCAAGAAGGAAATTTCAACAGCATGTCTCTTTTCAGCAATACTGAAGTTCTGTACTATCAAACTGCTTACTCTCTGCGAAAGAGGTTGATTGGTCATCAGAAACAATTATCATGTTGCTAAACCAATGCTTATGCTGATAATCATTGGACCTAACTCCCTGTAATGAGATTAATATCCAATTTATATGCAAATACAGCAACTTTATGGAAATCAGCAGGCGATTAAGCATAAGATTTCTTTTTGCAAATCTGATGGTGGTGCTTCAAATCAGCTGGCAATTTGTGACAATTCACAATTTAGTGGGTATATCTATCTTCCTCTGTACAAGTTACTGGTTGATTGGTGCATCAGTAACAGTATGCTTTATTCAGATGCTCTAATTGTTTCAACAAAACCTGGCCCAGTATGTACACAAATATAACATATACATGTTAAAATGGACATAAATATAAAATAGACACATGTATACAACATATGCAAAAATTATAGGGCGGCATGGACAAGTTGGGCCGAAGGGCCTGTTTACATGCTGTAAACCTCTATGACTCTATATAGACAAATATGTTATAATGGGGAATAAGGAACTGGCAGATACATTAAATAAATAATTTAATTTGAAAAGACACAGAATAAATTCCAGAAATGATGGTGAATCGAAGATAATGAAAATGGGAATATTGTTATTAGTTAAGAACTACTACTGGGTGAATTAATGGGATTTGAAGCTATCAAATCTGTGGTGGTTTACACCTAAGGTTTTCATCAAGATAGCTGCAGAAGTAATGGATGCATTGGTTTTGATCTTCCAGATTTCAGAACCGTTCCCATGGAATGGATGGCAGCAAACATAACTCCGCTACTTAAAAAAGGAGAGAGAGTGGGCAGGAAAGTCGTGGACTCGCCACCTGCTTCATTTTACGTGCCTCCATCACCTTCATATATGTCAGCAGGAGGCAGTACAATTCACCCCATTATCTTTACTTACAGACTTACCTATACTTCAAACCAGAGACACATCCCAAGTGTTCCTCATGCTGTCCTTTATATGGACATTTAATATTCTCAGAATCAACTCGTGGGTCCAAACATTGGAAGAGTTGTCCCACAGACCAGTCTAGCAACAGCCTGACATAGTCACACTCACTGAATCATATTTTACAGACAATGCCCCAGACACCACTATCACCATTACTACCATGACAGACACCACTTATTTTCTTTTCTGACCCTAGTAACTTGCAATCTTAGAATTGACTTTCACAGTGAGATTTTCTTTTCCAGGGGAGGTGGTGGTGTAGGAGTATTATTGCTGGGCTGCTAATCCAGAGACCAAGGGTAATGCTTTGGGGAGCCAGCACAGCAGGTGGAGGAATTTGAATTCAACTGAAAAAACAATCTGGAATTCAAAGTCTAATGATGACCGTGAAACCATTGTTGATTGTTGTAAAAACCCATCTGGTTCATTCATTTCCTTTAGGGAAAGAAGTCTGCTGTCTTTACCCACGTGACTCCAGATTCAGTACCCAACTGCTACAAAGTCTACTTCTCGGCCTTTTGGCTAAGAACAAGTGTCAGATTAAGCCCATGATGCGGTGCAATGCCTTATCTTGTCTGCTTGGATCTTGTATGTCTCGCTTGTGGGGAACCATGAATTGGATTCAATTGAAATTTGACTTTGGTTTTTGAGCAAGCAAGGAATGGATTTGGGTCTGCCTGGTCCACTCTTAGCATTGGAGTAAAACATTTTTAAAAAACGGCTACAAAGTCGACAAAAAGGAATGAAACAGGACGGATCACCTGGCATCAACCTAGATACCAGAAATGAAAACATGCAAACCCAGGTCTGTCAACCCCTCTGACTAACATCTTAGAGTTTGTGTCAAAATTGAGGGAGGTGTCGCACAGACTAGTCAAGCAACAGCCTGACACAGTCATACTCACAGAATTATACCTTACAGATTATGTCCCAAACACCACCATCATCATGTCTCGGTGCGTCCTGTCCCACCGGCAGGACAGGCCCAACAGAAGTGGCAGCAGAGGGGTGTCAGGAGGTAGTTGCCCTGGGAGACATCAATATTGACTCTGGAACCCATGAAGCCACATGGCACCAGTTCAAACATGGCTAAGGAAACCACCTGCTGATCATCACCTACTGTTCCTGTCAGCTGATGAATCAGTACTCCAAGTTGAATACCAGTTGGAGGAAGCACTGAGTGGCAAAGTGACAGAATGTACTCTGGGTGGGGGATTTCAATATCATCACCAAGAGTGGCTTGATAGCACCACCACAGATCAAGCTGGCTGGATCCTAACAGACATAGCTGCTAGACTGGGACTGCGACAAGTGATGAAGGGACCAACAAGAGGGAAAAACATACTTGTCCTCACCAACCTGCCTGCAGCAGATGTATCTGTCCGTGAGAATATCAGTAGGCATGACCAGCGCACAGTGCTTGTGGAGCCAAAGTCCCGTTTTCAGATTTAGGATACCCTCCATTGTATTGTGTGGCACCACCACCATGTTAAATGAGATAAATTTTGAACAGATCTAGCAGCTCAAAACTGGGCACCTATGAAGTACTATGGGCCATCAGCAGAATTGTACTCAACCACAATCTGTAATCTCATAGCCCGGCATATCAATACTCAAATACTACCACCAAGCCAGTAGATTAACTCTGATTCAATGAAGGGTGCAGGAGGACATGCCAGGAGCAGCACCAGGCATATCTAAAAATGAGGTGCCAACCTGTTGAGTTACAACACAGGACTACCTTAGTGTCAAAAGGCAAACGATGTACATAGCTAAGCAATTCCACAAACAATGGATCAGATCGAAGTTCGGTCACATTCTGCTATAAATGGTGATGGACAATTAAACAACTCACTGGAGGAGCCGCCTCCACAATTAACCCGTCATAATGATGGAGGAGCCCAGCGCATCTGTGCAAAAGATAAGGCTGAAGCATTTGCAACAATCTTCAGTCAGAAGTGCTGACTGGATGATCCATCTCAACATCTTCTGAGATTCCCAGTATCACTGATATCAGTCTTCAGCCAATTCGATTCACTACACATGAAAGCAAGAAATGGTTGCAGGCACTGGATACTGATAGTATTCTGGCAATAGTACTGAAAACTTGTATTCCAGAACCTGCCACATCCCTAGCTGTTCCAGTACAGCTACAACACTGACATCTACCCGGAAATGCGGAAAATTGCCCAGGTATGTCCTGTTCACAAAAAGCAGGACAAATCCGGCCAATTACCACCCCATCAGTCTACTCTCAATCATCAGTAAAGTGTCATAAAGTTATATAGAACATTGGTTAGGCCACATTTGGAATACTGCATCCAGTTCTGGTCGCCACACTACCAGAAGGACATGGAGGCTTTGGAGAGAGTGCAGAAAAGGTTTACCAGGATGTTGCCTGGTATGGAGGGTATTAGCTAAGAGGTGAGATTGAGTAAACTAGGGTTGTTCTCCCTGGAAAGACAGAGGTTGAGGGGCGACCTAATAGAAGTTTAGAAAATTATGAAGGCCATAGATAGGGTGAACAGTTGGAAGCTTTTTCCCCAGGTCAGAAATGACAAACACAAGGGGTCACAAGTTCAAGGTAAGGGGGGGCAAGGTTCAATACAGATATGTGGGGGACGTATTTTACACAGAGGGTGGTGGGGGCCTGAAATGCACTACCAAGCAAGCTGGTTGAGGCAGACACGCTAGGATCATTTAAGACTTATCTAGATAGCCACATGAACAGACTGGGAATAGAGGGATACAAACGGATGGTCTAGTTAGGAACACATGATCGGTGCAGGCTTGGAGGGCCGAAGGGCCTGCTCCTGTGCTGTATTGTTCTTTGTTCTTTGATATATTTTGTATGGATTTCAGCAAAGTCTTTGACAAGGTCCACATGGGAGACTTATAAATAAGGCAAAGGCACATGGAATACAGGGTAATTTGATAAACTGGATTCAAAATTGGCTCAGTGTTAGGAGACAGAGGGTGATGACAAAAGGCTGCTTTAGTGACTGGAAGCCAGTGCCCAGTGGCGTACCACAAGGATCTGTGCTGGGTCCCCTATTATTTGTCATTTATTTCAGTGACATAGATGACTATGTGGGGGGTTGGAATAATACATTTGTGGATGGCGCAAAGATTGGCCAGGTGGTCAACAGTGAGGTTGAGTGTCTTGGGCTACAAGAAGATATAGACAGGATGATCAAATGGGCAGATAAGTGGCAGATGGAATTTAACCCTGAAAAGTGAGAGGTGAGTGTGAGGTTTATAGAACCCTACAGTGCAGAAGGTGGCCATTCGGCCCATCGAGTTTGCACCAACAATCCCTCCCAGCCCCTATCCCCGTAACCCACATACTTACCTACCACCAATCCCTCTAATCTAGGCATCCCGGGACACTAAGGGGCAATTTAGCATGGCCAATCTACCTAACCCGCATATCTTTGGACACCCAGAGGAAACTCATGCAGACTCAGGGAGAATGTGCAAACTCCACACGGACAGTGACCCAAGCCGGGATTCGAACCCAGGTCCCTGGAGCCATGAGGCAGCAGTGCTAACCACTGCCACCATGCCGTCCCTTGGAAGGAGTAATTTGACATGGAAGTATTCAATGAACAGCATGACACTAGGAAGTTCTGTGGGACAAGGGACCTTGGCATGTTTATCCATCGATCTCTGAAGACAGAAAGGCATGTTAGTTGGGTGGTGAACAAGGCATATGGCACACTTGCCTTTATCAATTGGGGCATAGATTACAAAAGCAGGGAAGACATGTCAGAATTGTATAGATCTTTGGTCAGGCCACAGCTAGAGTACTGTGTGCAGTTCTGGTCACCACATTATAGAAAGGATGCGATTGCATTGGAGGGTGTGCAGAGAAGATTCACTAGGATGTTGTCTGGGATGGAACATTTAAGTTATGAAGAGAGTTTGGATAGGCTTGGGTTGTTTTCGTTGAAGCAGAGAAGACTGAGAGGCGACCTGATCGAGGTGCACAAGATTATGAGGGGCATAGACTGAGTGAATAAGGAGTAGCTGTTCCCTTTAGTTGAAGGGCCAGTCACGAGGGGACACAAGTTCAAGGTGAGGTGGAGGATGTTTAGGAGGGATATGAGGAAAGTCTTTTTTACTCAGAAGGTGGTGATGGTCTGGAATGCACTGCCTCAGAGGGTTGTAAAGGCGGGTTGCCTCACATCCTTTAAAAAGTACCTAGATGAGCACTTGGCACATCATAACATTCAAGTCTATGGGCCAAGTGCTGGTAAATGGGATTAGGTGGGAGTTCAGGTGTTTCTCATGTCAGTGTAGACTCAATGGGCCAAAGGGCCTCTCCTGCACTGTATGATTCTATACCGAATGGTGGAGCACGTTCGAAGGCCAAATGGCTGACCCTGCTTCTATTTATGTTCTTATACAATTAGCTACCACTTTGGAGAATTTCTTAATGAAAGATATGGGTCACAAGCTACAAACATTTTTTTGATTTATTATTGTCACATGTATTAACATAGTGAAAAGTATTGTTTCTTGTGCGCTATACAGACAAAACATAACGTTCATAGAGAAAGAAACGAGACAGTGCAGAATGTAGTGTTACAGTCATAGCTAGGGTGTAGAGAAAGATCAACTTAATGCAAGGCAAGTCCATTCAAAAGTCTGACAGCAGCAGGGAAGAAGCTGTTCTTGAGTTGGTTGGTACATGACCTCAGACTTTTGTATCTTTTTCTTGACGGAAGAAGGTGGAAGAAAGAATGACCAGGGTGCAGGGGTCCTTAATTATGCTGGTTGCTTTGCTGAGGCAGGGAAAAGCGTAGACAGAGTCAATGGATGGGAGGCTGGTTTGTGTGATGGATTGAGCTACATTCACGACCTTTTGTAGTTTCTTGCAGTCTTGGGCAGAGCAGGAGCCATACCAAGCTGGGATACAACCAGAAAGAATGCTTTCTATGGTGCATCTGTAAAGGTCGTGGCTGACATGCCAAATTTCCTTAGTCTTCTGAGAAAGTAGAGGCGTTGGTGGGCTTTCTTAACTATAGTGTCGGCATGGGGGGACCAGGACAAGTTGTTGGTGATCTAGACACCTAAAAACTTGAAGCTCTCGACCCTTTCTACTTCGCCCCTGTTGATGTAGGCAGGGGCATGTTCTCCTCTACACTTCCTGAAGTCGATGACAATCTTCTTCGTTTTGTTGACATTGAGGGAGAGATTATTGTCGCTGCACCAGCTCACCCGATTCTCTATCTCATTCCTGTACGCTGTCTCATCATTGTTTGAGATCCGACCCACTACAGTGGTGTCGTCAGCAAACTTGAAAATCGAATTGGAGAGGAACTGGAGGCCACACGGTCATAGGTGTATAGGGAGTATACTCGGGGGCTGAGAACACAGCCTTGTAGGGCACCTATTGAGGGTGATTGTGGAGGAGGTGTTGTTGCCTATCCTTACTGATTGTGGTCTGTGAGTTAGGAAGTTCAGAATCCAGTTGGAGAGGGAGGTGCCGGAGTTTGGAGATGAGTTTCGTAGGAGTAATGCTGTTGAAGGCTGATCTATAGATATATAGAAACATATAGATGATGCTAATGGGGGATGATCTTACCGGCTCCTTACACCAGTCAAATTAGCATGCCAAACTGGTAAGATCGTGAGAGAGACAAAAAAAAATTGGTTTCGTGCAAGGTTTCTCGCCTCTCACAATGATATCGGCACTGAATTGCTGGCGTAATCAGCCTTGCACCCGGAAAGGGCGCGAGGCTGATTATAATATCCATAAGCTATTTTAACATGATTAGTGAGCCTGGGACACTATCATCCGGGATCATTTGCCTTAATGGCCTTGCTGGTGGAGGTCCTCACCGACGAGGTTCACTTCCAGCCGCCATTGACACTTGATGGCCTTGCCAGTGGGACTGGAGGCCATTGAAACCACCTCCCCCTCCCAGAGTGGTCAGGGGGAAGTGCCCCTTGGGCAGTGCCAGCCTGAGACCCTGGCAGTGACTCCCTACCACCCTGGCACTACCCAGTGCCTGGGCAATGCCAAGGGGCAGGACCTGCGCATTCTGCAATCGCTGGGGCAGCGATCGACTGGGCAGGAGGGCGAATGGGAGAGCGACGATTGGCCGGGGGCATGGCACAATTGGGGGCAGCAATCTCCCAATGCACTATGTACTATTGCAAGTGCAGTGGGAGATCAGGTGCATGCACAATAGCACATTCTAGCTGTCGGCAGTCGAATTCCTGGTATGAATAGACCCTGTTCACTCCCCCTACTGGTGAGAATCACACTTTGCCTCTTTTTTTTCTAAGTGTGATAAAATTAGATTTTTTCTTTTGCTAAATAAATGGGTGCAATTCGCTCCCATTTTCACTCATTCGGCACTTACCAAAAAAATTCAAAGATCACCCCCATATCTTTACGCGCAAGAAAGATGCATTATACTTTGATCTTATACCATATACACAAAGGCTAATCTTGCAAAAGCTGCTCTTTTCTGGTAGTATTACTAAAGAAAGAAAATTTGGGGAAAGTGATATATTTTCCTTGATGTTTCTATGGATGTAAACGAAGAACTGGAAGGCGTGCCTTTGATTATCCAATAAGCACTTCCTGTGGGTGGTGTTTTCTCAGAAGGAATCAGTTATGTGCTTCCTTCAGTCAATGTTGCTGTCTAAGTGATGGGGCAAACCAGTATTATGTTTAAGCTGCAGCAGGACCACAGGAAACCTCAGGAACTGTCCCCCATGGTGTAGGCTACCTTGCTACCAATGTTTCCTCAGAACAATGCAATATCATTCAGTAAGTGTGGAGCATGAGGTGGGCTCAGATTACAGCATTTGTATTGCATCATTATTAAACACACTGCAATGAATAACATTTATAAACAACCATCTTACAAAATACGACAGAATATTCAATGCAAGTTTGGGAGTTTTGTCGTGATGCTCTCACAGTTGAATAGTTATCATTCACACATGGAGAATCATAACTTGGTTGATATAAAAGTTTTATCCCAGCATAAATCAATGGCATCACCAATGAGAGGAGGAGGAGGACTAGAAAGTAAGTGGGCTGTTATGAGTCCCAAATACAATGATTTTGAGCAGTTACAATTGAGATCTGTGTGGGTATAGATCCACAGTACAAAACCATCTCTAATTTGGCACTACATTGGCAATGTCAGAGAACCAACAGGTTGGCTGACATGAAAGCACATCATACTGATATGTAGCAGGACTTGACCTGAGATTTGAGTTTAGTTACGTTTTTGGGCAAGTGGTATTGCTATACCTAGCCTGGGAGTACTTGATATTAAAAGTGTTTCAGTCCCAGGCATTGATCTTAATGGGGTGGGTTGAAGTTTTAAAGTTATTGCAATCTTTTACTGGAGTGTTAGACCTCAGCTGAAAACACAGCCTGCCAGCAAACCCTCACTGTTTAAAGCACTCTTTTTAATAAGTGGACACTGACAAATTCCAATAGAAATCTTTCAAATTTTACCCGATGTTTTAGGAGCTCAGGATCTGAATGATTCTCCTGGTCACTATGGTTTAAGTAGTTTAATCCAGTCAAACTGCATTAAGGCCACGTGCAAGGTATACAGGCGGAGCAGAATGAATGACATTTTGGTGCTTTGTGATGACAAACCCAGTCAGTGCCTGTGACCTGTTTGCTCTCCACACCCAAATCCTGCTGACCACAGCCGTCAAAGAGACACTGAATCAGCATAATCAATGCTTTCTTACAAGAGAGTTTTCACAAACAGCCAACACGCTAAAGAAATAGAGAGAGATTAACTCACCTACACTCATCACTCCATTGCTCTTACATTTATTCACTGACTAATGGAATAGGGGTGACTGCTGTGTTTACATTCTGAAACATGCTGCTTTTAATAAGGTTTCAGTAGCAACATGAACCTTACTGAATCCTATTAAAGTTGGACAAAGTACAGCTGCTGATCATTCAGCCCGCTCCTGCATAATATGAAAGGCCTGACTTACCATGTCTGTATCCTCCGGGGCTGTCGCTGCTCTCTATTGCCTCTGGACCTCCAGACTCTGATTTATATGATGATGATGTTGCTGGGATTAAATGGGAACTCTCCTTTGCTGAGGTGCTGAACACAAACTGCAGTGCTAACCCTCTCCACACACACACACAGGAAATAGACCATAAAACCAGCTGACACAGCTCCGATTGGAGAACTCCAAGATCATGTGACAGTGCCTGGTGTGCCAAGGGGGAGCGATATAAATAGTCAGTGATATGTGGAGGGATGGTTAGGAAATGTAAGCACTCTGGAGTTGCACTTCACCTGCTGAAAACACTACTGAAGTCAGATTGAATGACAGATGCATTACACGCAGGGAGAGGCTCCCTCCTCACTTTTAAATCACGCAAGAAAGGTACTGGCACACACTTTCCCTGGACCAGTGGGAATCTCTAATGCATCGCACAGTACAGGTGAGAACATCCTGCTCCGTGTCAAATAGGTCAGGATCCTGCTTACATTCTCTGTGAAATAATACAAGCTGCTCTACAACCTTACGCTGGTCAGGCGAGGGGCTCTGTGCCGCCTCGGAGAGCCCAGGCGAGGGGCTCTGTGCCGCCTCAGAGAGCCCAGGCGAGGGGCTCTGTGCCGCCTCGGAGAGCCCAGGCGAGGGGCTCTGTGCCGCCTCGGAGAGCCCAGGCGAGGGCTGCCTGACAGAAGTCAAAAACAAAAGTCCTAGACCATTCACTGAACACATCATTATTCAGGAGAGAAAATAACTTTATTTAATTAGCCTGAGACTCATTAATGCACTAATAAAAAATTTAAATTGCAGTAAGTGGTACGTTCTCTCTAGTGGTCTAAATGCCCAGGATATTCTTGGAACTCAGATACATTACAATGTAGTAGCCAATAGGCGAAACCTAACTAATGGAGCTGGCTCATCAGTAAACCTCTTAGTCATGTAAACAATACTCAGTATATTAATCCAGTGTGGTATACATTAGTTGATGCACTGATGGAGTGGGTTGGCCAGTTGAAATATCTATTTCACCAATTCTGAGACACGGATTATGGTGGTGAGTGAGAGGAAAAGGAGAATTGCCCCTAGGTTCAAACCCACTTTAACACAGCACGTCATAGAATCCCTGCAGTGCAGAAGGAGGCCATTTGGCCATTGAGCCTACAACAATTCCACCCAGGCCCTACCCCTTAACCCCATCTATTTACCCCGCTAATCCCCATAATACTAAGGGGCAATTTAGCATGGCTAAGCCATCTAACTCGTGCATCTTTGGAGTGTGGGAGGAACCAAAACACCTGGAGGAAACCCACGCAGACATAGGGAGAATGTGCAAACGCTACACAGACAATAACCCGAGGCTAGAATTGAACCCGGGTCCCTGGTGCTGTGAGGCAACAGCGCTAACCACTGTGCCACCATGCCGCCCACCGATAGATATGAAAGCCAATGTCAAGAAGCTCATCGCTTTGAAAGGATGCTCAGTAAAAGGTGTTTCAATTTAAAGCATAGTGCCTCAGTAAACAATGAGGATGACTGCCAACTGTCACAAAAGGTGGCAAGTTGTTGTTGCTGCCATATATAGATGATATCTGTTCACCTACAATGCCAAATATGGGTTCAAGTGCCAATTATTTTATATTCATAATGTCTATTTAATGGGGTGAGTGCCAAGTTTGCCTCTATAATTTTGCAGCAGAATATTGTTAAAATTAAATTTGCTGAATATGAAACAAAAGTAATGAGATATTTTTGAATTAATACAGCAGGCTACTAATGACTGCTTCCAGTAACTAAGATTATACACCATCTTTCTAGATGCACAAACACAACTTACTAAACCAAAGGACAGTTCCAAAACCTGCTAGCAAGGTACTTTCTATTTCATTCTACTCCAGGTTGTTCACTATTAGTGGAAAGTGTGTGGAAAGAACAGGAGAGGAAGCACAAGTGAAAGGCCAAGGGCCCTATTTTATTATTGCGTTGCACCCGTTTTCGGGCGTGAAAACTTGGTAAAGTTGAGCATTAGATGAGTAGCGTGATCTGCGCCTACCTCCGTGCCGGTTCTCCCTTTACCAAGGCCCAAAAATGGCTGCAATCAGGATCGCACCCGAAATGGGCGCGGCAGCCATTTAAATGCATTTGCATGCATTTAAAATGACTTAATGGGCTGCACACCCAACCTTACCGGCACTTCCCCCTTTACCACTGCATTCACCCATTCAGATTCGGTGTGAAACAGACATGCTCCATAGAAGGTCGATTCAGACGTTCCAGTTAGCCAGGAGGTAAGTGCTGAGCGTCCGACGGCTCTCTGCTTGAGATCGGTTGGGGGGTGGGGGGCAGGTCCGACGGCTCTCTGCTTTGGATCAGTGGGGGAGGGGGGGGTCCGCTGCCACACTGCCTGAGATCAGTGCGGGGCAAGGGGGGATTCGCTGCCACTCTGTCTGAGATCAGTGTGGGGAAAGGGGAGGGGCCTGCAATTGGTCTGGGTGGGAGAATAAGAAGGTCAGTAATGTTGTGGGGGTGGGACAATGTCTGTGGGGCCCAGGGGAGGCATTATCCGGCCCGGGAGCGAGGTGGCAGGGGGAGCAGCACTCTATCTTTTTTTTCTGCGCATGTGCAGTTGGAGGCGCCGGTCGGAGCTGCAGGGTTTCGGGCGCAATAAGCCCCACTCACAGGCTTCTGCAGCGCGATTCGGAATCACTGATATTTTTGCAGGCAGGGTGCGTATGGGGGCACCTGAGAATGGGTCTAAAAGTCGGATCTGAAACACTCCTAGTTTCAAGTTTGCCCAGCACTTAGAATCAAAATGGTAAAATAGGGCCCCAAATGTAACCTTACTGGATGAGAAGAAATTCCTCAGAGGAAGAAAAATTCTGAGGGAAAAAAGACTTGCATCTATATAGTATTTTCACAAGCATCAGGTGTCTCAAAGTGTTTTACAGCCAATGAAGCACTTGTGAAGTGTTGTTACTGGAATGCAGCAAATGTAATGTAACCAATTTGCATTCAGCAAACGCCCACAGACAACAATGTGACAATAACCAGATTGGTTTTTTTGTGTGATGTTGATTGAGGGGTAAGTATTGGCCATGAGACCGGGAATACTGCCCCACTCTACTTCAAAATAATGCTATGAGATCTTTTACATTCACCCAAGCAGGCAGTTGGAACCCCGATTTAACATCTCAGCCAAAAGATGGCACCTCAGACAATGAAGCCCTCCCACTCCCTCAACCCTGCTTTTTGTGTTCAAGTCTCAAGTGGGATTTGAAGCCAGAACTTTGTGAGTCAAAACGCAAAGATTGCCACCAATTGAGCTGACACTGAGGGCATCAGGTACTTTGGGTGGAATTTTCCCATCCCGCCAGCCACAAGAATTGTAATGGGCGGGACAGGACCATGCAAAGGTCTGTTGACCTCAGGCAGGAATTTCCAGTCTTGGGGCGAGCGTGGCTGGAAAATCCTGGCCTTTGTAAATGAAAGAGTCAGGGATAAGGAGTAAAACTTAACTCTTTATATTTATGAGGTTAAATTGCATGCCATATTATTTCACAACTACAGCCGATGTCAACACAATATTACTGAAAACTATCATTCAAAATGTAGTTCATACCTGGGTACAGTTGGGTTTCCCCACTGCAGATGTCTACATGAATTAAACACCTGGTCAAGTAACTATCCCCAATTCTGGTAGTACCACATTAGTTAGATCCTAAACTACAGTCTGGAAAAAGGATAATTGGAATAGAAGAATTTACTACATAAGAGATCATCCAGCCCAATACACTTTTATTTCCTTGTCACTTCCCCAAATTCACTTATTTCTTCCTTTTTAAATCTTTGTTCAATTCCCTGCTAAATAAAGTTGTTGACTCACACTTATTGTAAAGCATTCCACATTCTAATAACCCCCTGTGAGAAAAACAATTCTTCTGACCTGTCCTTTATTCTTCTACTTATGGGAACTAAAATGTATTTAGCAAAAGGAAGACAATGCCTATTGTAAAACTACACGTCTGTGTAACTTGCGTGTACAATAAATTAGACAGTATTACAGAAGGTAGGGAAGAGGTCTTATGATGCAGTGAGCCGGATCCCTGAACCTAAGCCAAAAACTCCGGGTTTGAATCCCACCCCAGGATTTGATGGCTAAGGAAGGTGCATGTGTAACATGGTCACTCAGCTCCTGACCTCATTACAGCCTTGGTTTAAACATGGACAAAAGAGCTGAATTCCAGAGGTAAGGTGAAACCGATTGCCCTTGACACCAAGGCAGCACTTGACCGATGTGGCATCAAGGAGCCCGAGCAAAACTGGAGTCAATGTGAATCAGGGGGGAAACCCATTGCTGTTGAAGTCATAATTAGCACAAAGGAAAATGGTTGTGATTTTTGGAAGTTAATCATCTCAGTTCAAGTACATCATTTCAGGAGTTCTAAGGGTAGTGTCTTAGGCCCAACCATCTTCATCTGTTTCAATGACCTTCCTTTTGTTACAAGGTCAGTAGTGGGATTTGTTAGAATGTAACCAGTGACAACTTTGTATTGGATGTAATGTGACCAATGGGAGCAAGATGCAAGGGTCAGTGAGGGCAGTGGGTCAGTGAGGGAAGGGATGGTATCGGGAAGCTGGCAGTACACATGCACCGATCTACCAAAAATGGGCAAAAAAATCTCCCATTTTCCCACCTGTTGGGCACTTCATTTCTTTTTGGGAAAATTGACCCCCAAGTCTTCAGCTAAGTAAATTCACCTGCTGTTTAATGGTCCCACCTCTTCTAGCTGTTAACCCCTTAAGTTATTGATGCGCGATAAATCACACGGGAGGCTAGATTGTACCCGGGAAATAAAGGCTTTTATTACCAACAATAATGGAGCCACTATATACGATCCCAGACTAAAGGGTCACCAGACAGAGCAGTGGCCTTTATACATCTCCAGGAAGGCGGAGCCAACTGGAGTGTACCATAGGACAATATTAACAGGTCGAACAGCCCAACCCTAACCCCAACAGTAACATATCTACAAACCCATAGTGCTGGCCAACCATGGCTCAGCACTCCTGGTGGTAACCAACAATGGTTCACCACAGTTATTATGGCCCCAACCTTTTGAGTGCAAGAGACTCCAAACTACTTCAGTTGCATTTATTCCATTTTTTACAGTTAAACTTTAATCTTCCCAGAACTAAAAATGACATGTAAAATAATTAACACAAACCATGTACGAGATATATGCAACGCATGGAGAATACCCATCAAATTGGACAAATAGGATGATTCTGATATTCCAACTGCTCCGCCTGAACGCCAGCAACAAAACGTATTAGCAGAGAGTTAACTAAAAGTAAGCAGAAATGCAGGATACCCATAAGAAGGAACAACTTAAATATGTCCAATGTACGTTTAAGTATACAGGATACAATCTTAAGTAGGCACAAAAGATTCAACTTACTCAGTGTCTTTTGCAAATCGGAATCTCATATGCTGTTGTTAGAATTTCACATTTACTTTACAGGCGATATAAAAGCCAAGCAAAACAAGCACCATCTGTCACTTCAGCAGCTGCCCTCTAACCCAGAACACAATCACATCCAGGATCATCAGATGACCTTGACACACTCATCAACTAATTAATCGAATTAAATCTGCACTAAGGCATCAACAGATGGTGGAGGAAAGCAGCTCACAGACCTCCCTCTGCTGGAACACCTTTGCTATTGGACTAAACCCATTGCATACAATCCAGGAAGTGACATCTCCAGCTCCAGCCAATAAAATCCAAAGAGACAGCCAGTTAGCACCCTATCACAGCCTACTGTCCTGAGCACAGGAAGCTGATTGGGTTAAATGCAGTGCTGGATCTCAGTATGTTCTTATTGCCGGTGTTCTAGAGCCTCATTAACAGATTGAAACTCTGTAGGAAGGCATTACAATCGGTTTTCATGTAGGTAACTGAACTTAGTACTAACTGCACCTGAATGAAGGAATCACAAAGAATAGAGGATGAGCTAGCAGGAACAGTCACACTCTTAGAAATCAGCAAAAAATAGTGTTGGAGCAGAAGAGTTTAAGCAGGGAGGTTAATGTGGATGGAAATCTAAACCTTCAATTTAGGGAGCGTCACCTGAAATGTTTCAAAATAGAAAACAAAGTTATTGTTGCATAAGTCACAGGTGGTCCCTGTTCTTCACTGTGCGGAGGTGTCAGCAAGAAAGGTTCTGATGAATTTTAATCAAAAATACAAAGGAGAATCTTATAAATTCACATTTCAAGTGTGAAGTTTCTTCTCTCACCCTCCCATCAGGAGAGTACATTGGGAATTCAGATGCAGAGGTCTTTGTTTTTAAATGGAAAATTCTGTTGGCAGCATAGCCAGAACCCCACCTTCTCGCATATGAAGTTCCACATTAGGAGCACAGATTCACAAACTATACTCTCAATTCCACCCCATACCCAGTTTTGGGCCTGCTTCTCCTGACTGCATTCAGATATCTTTAGAGTTCCTCTTTCTATCTAATGAGAGTAGAAATCTCATTCAAAATAATGCACAATTTCAAGTATTACATGAACGGACGAAGAGCTGTAATCTGAAGTGAGGTTGCTTGAAAGGGGTATCACTACACAGAAAAATCTTTTAATCTTATTCTAATGGAATGCAAACAGAATCACACCAGGACCTAATCTACAGGAGGCCTTCAAAGGAGAAATTTTGAGAGTGCAGAGTTTGTATGTTCCTGTCAGGATTAAAGGCAAAGTAAATAGGAATAAGGAACCTTGGTTCTCGAGGGAGATTGTAACACTGATTAAGAGGAAGAGAAAGTTGTATGAAATGTACAGGCAGCAAGGAACAGATCAGATGCTCGAGGAGTATAAAAAGTGCAAGAAGCGACTTAAGAGGGAAATCAGGAGGGCTAAAAGAAGACATGAGGTTTCTTTGGCAGGCAGAGTGAAGGAAAATCCAAAGAGCTTCTATAGGTATGTTAGGAGCAAAAGGATAGTGAGGGATAAAATTGGTCCTCTTGAAGACCAGAGTGGTATTCTGTGACTTGATTTCTGTGTCTCTGTGCACTGTTGGAGAACAGATTTTCACTCCATCTGACGAAGGGGCAGCGCTCCGAAAGCTTATGGTATTTGCTACCAAATAAACCTGTTGGACTTTAACCTGGTGTTGTGAGACTTCTTACTGTGCTTACCCCAGTCCAACGCCGGCATCTCCACATCAATGGAAGAAGCCAGAGAGTGGTTGTGGAGGATTGCTTCTCTGAGTGGAGGCCTGTGACTAGTGGTGTGCCGCAGGGATCGGTGTTGGGCGGCACGGTAGCACAGTGGTTAGCACTGCTGCTTCACAGCTCCAGGGTCCTGGGTTCGATTCCCGGCTCGGGTCACTGTCTGTGTGGAGTTTGCACATTCTCCTCGTGTCTGCGTGGGTTTCCTCTGGGTGCTCCGGTTTCCTCCCACAGTCCAAAGATGTGCGGGTTAGGTTGATTGGCCAGGTTAAAAATTGCCCCTTAGAGTCCTGAGATGCGTAGGTTAGTGGGATTAGCGGGTAAATATGTGGGGGTAGGGCCTGGGTGGGATTGTGGTCGGTGCAGACTCGATGGGCCGAATGGCCTCCTTCTGCACTGTAGGGTTTCTATGATTTCTATGATTGTTGTTTGTCATCCATATCAATGATCTGGATGATGATGTGGTAAATTGGATCAGCAAGTTTGCTGATGATACAAAGATTGGAGGTGTAGTGGACAGTGAGGAAGGTTTTCAAAGCTTACAGAGGGATTTGGACCAACTTGAAAAATGGCAAATGGAATTTAACGCAGACAAGTGTGAGATATTGCACATTGGAAGGACAAACCAAAATAGAACATACAGGGTAAATGGTAGGACTCTGAAGAGTGCAGTTGAACAGAGGGATCTGGGAATACAGGTACAGAATTCCCTAAAAGTGATGTCACAGGTGGATAGGGTCGTAAAGAGTGCCTTTGGTACATTGGCCTTTATAAATCGGAGTATCGAGTATAAAAGTTGGAGTGTTATGGTAAGGTTATATAAGGCATTGGTGAGGCCGAATTTGGAGTATTGTGTACAGTTTTGGTCACCTAGTTACAGGAAGGATGTAAATAAGGTTGAAAGAGTGCAGAGAAGGTTCACAAGGATGTTGCCGGGACTTGAGAAGCTGAGTTACAGAGAGAGATTTAATAGGTTGGGACTTTATTCCCTGGAGCGTAGAAGATTGAGGGGAGATTTGATAGAGGTGTATAAGATTTTGACGGGTATAGATAGAGTGAATGCAAGCAGGCATTTTCCGCTGAGGCTAGGGGAGAAAAAAACCAGAGGGCATGGGTTAAGGGTGAAAGGAGAAAAGTTTAAAGGGAATATTAGGGGGGGCTTCTTCACGCATAGAGTGGTGGGAGTGTGGAATGAGCTGCCGGATAAAGTGGTAAATGCGGGGTCACTTTTAACATTTAAGAAAAACTTGGACGCGTTCATGGATGAGAGGGGTGTGGAGGGATATGGTCCAAGTGCAGGTCAGTGGGACTAGGCAAAAAATGGTTCGGCACAGACAAGAAGGGCCAAAAGGCCTGTTTCTGAGCTGTAATTTTCTATGGTTCTATGGTTCTAACTATGGTATTAGTTGTCCATTTGTATCATCTTACTGCATCCTTTCCTCTTAAAGAAAGAAAATAAAGGTTTGTGAAAGGTCTTCGGAGTTGAGAACTATGTAGAGAGAGAGAATGGCAAAATGAGAATGGGAGGTGTTCAGGACAACAGAGGGAAAAGAAAGACTTAAAGAAACAAGGAGTATGAATGGAGAAAGGAGTTATGGATACAAAATACAGAATGAAAGAGATAATGTCTATGAATTTACATGTACATTGTAATTCCTGTCGACAAGCAGAAAAGCAGCAGGAAAAATGGTGCATGCACACTCGGCCTGCCCTGAAGCCACCAAAATGATGGCTATCCGGCATGATTTTCCAACCGCACTCACCCTGAGGTTGGAAAATCCCACCCGAGGTCAATGGACCTTCACATGGTCCATATCCCCCACCTGCTACAATTCCTGTGGCAGGCAGGATGGGGAAAATTCCACCCTATATGTCAATTTGCTCTCAGTCTAGTAGTGCAAAAGGTGCACTGCAGATATAACCACTAAACAATTGACTTATTGGAACAAGTTGGAAAGGTTTTGTGCTAGGACCTCTCTTTGGGCAAATGATGTGCTATCAACTCCTATTTTGATTCCAGTTCTTAGTTTTGTTTTAAGTGTATCTTCACATACACACTTGTATCCCCTTTAGGAATAGTGGGGAAGCATTCCAGGGGCTGTTGGACTGTCTAATGAACGCAACTTCCTTGGCCAATAAGTCCTAGCGTTGGACTCGAACCCAGAGCTTCTGGTCCAGAGGCAGGGACGCTACCCCTGTGCCACAAGGCCTCATTCCTACAGTCTGGTTAGTTCAGATGGCAGATAAAGAGGCTTTTAATTCAGAGTCACGGTTTTGAACCCCTCATTGGGTGATGATTCTTTTCTTAAATATTTTATTCAAAATACTTTTTAAATTGGGTTTTAATGGAAAGTGAAACTCCTCAGTGTACAGTATTTTGGTTTCTAAGTCTGCCTCTCACCCAAACTAATTGATTGCTGAGGGAAAAGAATCTATTTTACTCATTACATGAACCTGACTATTAGAACAGTTGCTCTCTGAGTCATTGCAATTTTCCCCATTAAATAATTTTGTTGTAAAGGAGACCATTCTAAGACACCAGCTTGCAAAAAAAATGTATCATTCAGCTATGGAAAGCAGAGCTGTACTTAAAAGTATGTCTCACTCAAAACAGCCTGACAATGACACTGCGGCTACACATGGACATGAAGTGCTCTCCTTACTGCTGTGACTACAGACTGAGCTACAAACCACCAGGGGTCATCCCACTGTAAATTATGGAAGACACGTCTGCCAAAGGTATATTTCTACAGAACAACAGCACCTAAACACTGCAAAACAAAATCTCTGTAATAGCTGAAATTAAATCTGAAAATGCTGGCAGAATCTGCAGAGGGAGAAACACAATTAACATTTCAGTTCTGTGGCCTTTCAGCAATTTGCGTCACTGGGCATTTCCAGCATTTTCTGTGGTTATTTCAGATATCCAGCATTTGCAGCATTTTGCAATTGTGTCGCTGTAAACCTGTTTTAATCTTTACGGTGGTGAGGAAATGCAGCTCTGAGACGTTCCCCCACTTGACAGAATTCTAGGTTGGAATTGAGATAGTTCAATGACATCATTAAGCATGAGGTTTCTGGAATATAATCATTGCTCTGGGGAATTTCATCATTAATATATATGGAACACATGCTGTCAAGTTTAATTGTTTGCTAAATCATCTGTTTCCTACATTGTCTGGTACATTTACACTTCTATATTTTAACAAATTGTTTCAGAATTAAACGTCAGATTTCTAAGTTACACTGTAGTGAATTGTACCAACAATGGATAATGGGGGTATCATTAATTAAATATTATATGTATCTGTTGTACCTGTTAATTCTCAGATAATTTCGACCAGTTTGCTTACTCCAAGGTTTTACCCCGGTGCCCTTATTTGCAAGATGGACAAAGGACAAACACAAGTAAAGGTTCAACAAGTTTATTAACAATAACATTTTAACATTTAAGAAAAACTTGGACGGGTTCATGGATGAGAGGGGTGTGGAGGGATATGGTCCAAGTGCAGGTCAGTGGGACTAGGCATAAAATGGTTCGGCACAGACAAGAAGGGCCAAAAGGCCTGTTTCTGAGCTGTAATTTTCTATGGTTCTAACACTATTAACCCTTAAATTACCCACATAAAACAAGAGGATACCCCAGATTCAAGTATGCTACCCGCAAAGATGGTTTGGTTAAACTGCAGGCTCGATTCTTTGAGTCCCTCTGGTCCGTCGTCACAAAGGTGAGTCTCGATGGCAGCTTCTTCCTTCCTTCCTTGTCTGGTCAGTCTTCTGGATGGTCAAGTTTGCCTCCTTCATCGGGTCTTCGCTGCTGTGTGTCTGAAAGTGTGTCCCTTTATCCCCCAGCCTGCTTGCCTTTCCAGAAACTTCTCTGGCTTCCGGCCAATGAGGTCCCAGGAGGGGGTTCCAATACCCAGTGGGTTTCTTGATGTCTGCCTGACAGGACACCAGGGTCCGCGCCCCCCAGGTGTCCATCTCCATGTTGTTGCTTATATGTAACTGCAGGAACGTTCGGTGACAGAAAGTCTGGCCCAATCTGGGCTTCCAACAATAGGCCAGTGCATTTCAATGAGGTGCAATGATCTCCTGCTAAGAATCAGTAGAGTGCAATGACCTTTGATGGGTGGTTGATGGGTCAGGCCCAGACACATTTGTGCATTGGTACAATTAGCCTGCCTGAGGTTTGACTGTGTTTGATTTTAATATGCCCAATTCTTTAATTTAGGATATCCAATTTTATCAGCCTTAAAACTAGGCCCTGTTTATATCACCACATTCCCTCCTCTTGATCCAATGAGCATCAGCGAACCGGATCATACAATTCTTACCAAACCATCTCAACAAGCAAGTACCCCGAATCTGGGGTTGACAGTATCGTCCCTAACCCATAATAGTACCAACAAATTTAAATGAAGTAAAATAATTTAAAAAAACAATAAGAAACAATACATGAATCGGGTACATACAAAACAAAGCAATAAACAGTTCAAAATGACAAGTGACTATACATATTAAATATAGATGGGAGAGTATCAAGGCTCTTGATTGTAGAGCCTCTCCCGATGTCGGATGGCCCTTGCCGAGTCCAAGTTTTGCAGAAATTCCTTAACCACATATATCCGGAGTATTGTAGGCTGATCTTCTGGTCTTTGGTTGATGTGGTGTCTGTGGTTCGGTCTGAGACGAGGAGTCCCAGATAGCAGAGAAGTATGTAGTTCATTCTGGGGGAGATCAAGGTAACACCTGCTAATTCTTATTAATACCTGATTCTCTTTTCCTTTTCTTTACAAGAATGTCGTATGACTCCCCTCTTTTTAAAAAAAAACCAAAGAAATAAGTAAATGAATAATAAAGGCCCAATAGAGTCTTACGAAGAGTTGGTCGGCAATCAGTGTTAATGGGGTTGAGTGGGGGGTAAGGAGTTTGCAGAGTGTGCAAATAAAATGTTGGGCATGTGGCAGCTGTCCTTGTTGTTGGAGGACTAAGGCACAGTATAACAATAGATTCTTCATCCCACAACCAAACTGTGGTGTGTCGGAAGATTATGACGCAGTATAATGTGGGCAGATAAGAAGCCCTTTTCAATCGGGTGATGCGTGGAGTGGACGGATAAAGCTATTTACAATCTGGACTGTGATGTCCTGATTCTTTCTTAGTGGAGGGAACCTATGTGGGCGGGCTTTGGCTGCCAGATACCCACTGCGTTACCACCTCTGGTAGTCAAACGGTTCTGGGAGTCCCGGTACCAGGGGCGCCATAGGGGGTAAGGTTTGCGGGTGCCCCATCCTTTTTGTCGGGGTCCCCTGGCCGGGGTTTTATTCCTGAAGCCCTGTAAATTGGGACGGGAACCGAGGGTGTGTGTGCTGGTCCTGGGGATACAGGGTGTGAGTTATAGTGGCTTGTCGGACCGGTCCTTCAAGGGGCATGGGTCGGGGTCCATCATCAGGGAACCACCGAGATGGTCGTGTGGGGTAGTTGGATGGTGCCCTACAGTCCCGGGCGAAATGGTTGGGTTGCCCGCAGGTATAACACTGTGCTTGTGGGCGTGGGCCTCTGGGCTCAGCTCTATACCGTTCTTGGTGTCAGGAGTTGGGCCTATGTCCTGTGCGGCCTTGAGGTTCCCCGTGTCGCCGATCAGCAATAGTGTATGGGTGTGCGGGGTTTGCTGATCCCCTGAAATTTGGTGGTGCCCTACAGTCCCGGGCAAAATAGTTGGGTTTCCCACAGTTATAACACTGTGCTTGTGGGGGTGCATATCTGGGGTTGGTTTTATCTTGTTCCCTGTACCTGGGGTTGGGAATATATCGGGGTTCTGCGCAGGGCTGCGGTTTTCTGTATTGATGATTGGCAGGGGTATATAGGGGTGGGTGCCCTGAGTTTCCCTATCCCCTGTTTCCACCTCCCCCTTCGTTATGCCAAACCGGTGCCGGGTCTGTGTGGATCGGGTTCATCTTTCCATGTTTTGTGCGCTTGGGAGTGTCTGTTTGTCTGACTTCCCGTTCCCACACGCGAGTCATTTTGCGGATGGCCCAGGCTTCTGTATGTGTATTATCATCAGGGTCAAAATTCTCACAGACTTTCCAACTCCCCTCGGTGGCTTGTGCTATCAGGGTCCGGATCCATGTGGACTGGTGGTGTGCATTTAATTGGACTCGATTTAATTGGCCGAAAACCGCAACAAATTGGTTCCATAGTCGGCCAGCATAGGCTGTCGGGTGCTCCCCTCTCTTTTGTTGGCAGTTGTTTAAGCCTTGTACCAGGTCATCCCTATTGTAGCCAATGGCGGCCAGAACGGCTGCCTTCATTTCTGGTAGGGTTCTCCCGGCCACGTTCTGGGGTTCGGGTAGGACGGAATGGATGGCAGGACTTAAACATAACAGAATAAGTTTAACCTCTTCTGCCTTGTCTAGGCCATTTAAAACACGACATTGGGTGACCTGGTCAAAGAGAGCATGTGGATCCCTGGAGGGTTCAAATACTCCAATCGCTTTAGCTATGTTAGTGAGCTGTGTCATGGTGTATGGAGTTACATAAGTCACATTGTGGTTCTGTCCGTCCTGTCGTTGGGTGGTGAGCGGATTCATCGGTACAGGGACCGGATTAGTGACTGGGCTTATTGGGATGGTAATAGGACTAGGAGCTGAGACTGAGTTTTCCAAGATGGGGGCTGGATTAGGTGGTGCCGTTGGTTCCACTACCAGGAAGGGAGGTGGGGGGCACCAGTCGGCAGTGACTCTAGCTGCTGCATAACGGCAGGCATCCTCTTCTAAATTCCCCCACTCTACCCCTGGATCACTATCCCCTGTTTCAGTGGTGTATGCACACATTACACCCCTTTTTATGGCTAGTTGTGATTTTAAATCTTCAATCTCGCGCAGGCATTTGGAGTGGTCTGTTGTGCCGGCTGTATTTTCTTTTCCTGCTTGGTGCAAAACTTTTACTGCAGCCTGCAGGTCACTGCATTTACGTTTAACTTCCTCTACCTGTTGCAGCACAGCCTCTCTCTCACTGACAGCACGCTGTGCCTTTTGGTAGGCTTTATCACATTGAGCCTGGAACTGGCTCATGTGTATCATATTAATCTGGTTCCTTTCCTCTCCTGTGCCTACCTCTGCTTCCAATTGTTGTACGCGTGTGGTAGCACTCATTAAGTCCTGCTTTAGTTGGGTTACCTGGGCCTCTCTGTCTCGTTTAACCCGGATAATCTCAGCTTCTCTACCAAGAAGCTGTTCTAGACAACTAGCAATCGCAATCGCCTTCCTAAGCTTGGGAGCCCTTTTACCCATTTCCTTATGGGCATGATTCCTGCAATTCTCTCCCTCGGATCCCAGATCCAGTTTCGGGGCGTCACCCCACTGTACCCATTTGGGCCACTTATGGTTCAAATATAAATGGAGAACTTCCTCCCATTCAGCATGACTGGCCATAATTATTTCCTTTTAGGATTCGTCACTTGAGCATAGGTAAGGGATCGGGGTAGGGGTCCGTTTTCACTAAATTCCCTCCCGTAGATTTTACCCAAATTCCCTAGACTGTTCTAGTTCTAACTACAGTTTGTCCACCTTGTGTTACAGACACCGGGTTTATGGCCCAATTTACTGGTCGAATCTGTATTAGTCCTTCACTCACTTAAGGCTGGCCATCACATGGGGCCCTCTTAATTCAGGCTCAGACGGAGTGTTGGAGAATACCGGGTTGAAGTGCGACTTCGGAGCAACGTATCACTTGTTTTCGAAGTCCCATCTGGGGTGCCACTATTGTACCTGTTAATTCTCAGATACTTTCGACCAGTTTGTGTACTCCAAGGTTTTACCCCGGTGCCCTTATTTGCAAGATGGACAAAGGACAAACATAAGTAAAGGTTCAACAAGTTTATTAATAATAACACTATTAACCCTTAAATTACCCACATAAAACAAGAGGATACCCCAGATTCAAGTATACTACCCGCAAAGATGGTTTGGTTAAACTGCAGGCTCGATTCTCTGAGTCCCTCTGGTCCGTCGTCACGAAGGTGAGTCTCGATAGCAGCTTCTTCCTTCCTTCCTTCTCTGGTCAGTCTTCCAGATAGTCAAGGTCGTCTCCTTCATCGAGTCTTTGCTGCTGTGTGTCTGAAAGTGTGTCCCTTTATCCCCCAGCCTGCTTGCCTTTCCAGAAACTTCTCTGGCTTCTGGCCAATGAGGTCCCAGGAGCGGGTTCCAATACCCAGTGGGTTTCTTGATGTCTGCGTGACAGGACACCAGGGTCTGCCCCCAGGTGTCCATCTCCATGTTGTTGCTTACATGTAACCTGTTATCAGATAAGGTAACTGCAGGAACTGTCGGTGACAGAAAGTCTGGCCCGATCTGGGCTTCTAACAATTTCAATGGGGTGCAATGATCTCCTGCTAAGTATCAGTAGAGTGCAACGACCTTTGATGGGTGATTGATGTGTCAGGCCCAGACATGTTTGTGCATTTGTACAATTGGCCTGCCTGAGGTTTGACTGTGTTTGATTTTAATATGCCCAATTCTTTAATTTAGGATATCCAATTTTATCAGCCTTAAAACTAGGCCCTGTTTATATCAACACAGTATCCTACATAAGGGATGAGCTTACAGATATGTTTGAGGATACTGTATAAGACAAATAATGAGGGTATTGATTAGACAGGTATCTTGTTTATGTAACTTGTGTATGGTGATATCAATTACAGATACAGGTTTGGGATATTAATTATTGATATCAATTTATTGGGGTATTAGGACCAATTACACATACATGTCTTTGTATACAGACATTCCAATTTCAGACCAATGTGAACTGTTCAGAGTTCTGTGGACATGTAGAGAGATTAAAACTGATCTAAAGCTTATAATGTGGCATATTGGTATGATCTCAATAGAGACCGATAACTTTTAAAAAGAAATTCAAACTTCCAGTTAATAGCTGAAAGAATGATACATCAAGATTTCACATTTTAACACTTTTTCTGTAACAAATGACCAAAAACACTCCTTTATTTTTGTAGGCAACTTATTCTCTCAACTATAGAGCCAAAAATTTGCCTTTTATATTTATCACCTGTTGCACTCTTCATGTAATTGCAGACCTTATAGTAAACACTACACATTTGCTCCCAGCTACCAATCGGTTTCCGTAACCCCTTTCTGTTGCATAGTAACTTCAAGTAACCGTCTCCCGATGCTTTCCTCAATTTTCAGGGAGTTCTTAAATCTATCACTAGCAGTCAAACCCGTTCCAATGATTCTTCTTCTACTGTCCATGAAGCGATGAATCTCTTGGGATTCCTTAGATAACTGCAGAATGTGTCTCTCTGACTAGGGAATGTCTGCATCCCACATCTGGCAGTGGTAGATTGCAAAGCCAAGCAGCCTTTTCTCTTCTGCCCCCATAAAAACTGCGTGAGAAATTCATGGATTAGCAGAGAAGCCTGTAACTTGATCTCAAAAATGGCTTCCTCTCTTTTCTTCCCCATGACAATATGTAGTAACATTAACCTTGTATCTAGGTAGCAATGCTAATTGGCTATCCTTGATCCCAACTCCCTTTCATCTTAGAAGTGAATAGATGGTTTACCGCATAACTGTTTACAACCCAATACCTACAACAGCTTTCTGGGATTTTGGAAGACTCAGAGTCCACTCATTGTAAAATGCAGAGCCTGTTACTATTGTCTCCAAGCATCAATGCTTTTCATCTTCTTCTCAGTAAAACAACCTAAACTTTCCTGTGGCCTCTAACAATCAAATTACCCAGACTTACTACCAGGCAGACTACAGAACAGGTCACAAGTCCCCTTTATTTACCCAAAATTTGCTGGGATATTTGGTGATCCAGCAAAATGTCTACTGACTATCATTGACAATTTCTGGGGGAAGTTCTGGTCCTTGTAATTATAACAATGAGGTAATAAAGCGAGTTGATGAGGGAAATGCTGTTGATGTGGTGTACATGGACTTTCAAAAGGCATTTGATAAAGTGCCACATGAGCAAAGTTTGAGCTCATGGAATAAAAGGGGCAATAGCAGCATGAAATTGGCTGAGTGATGAAGACAAGAGCATGTAAAATTGCCGGCTCCAATGCGCCCCTCCCTGATGAGCTCAGTGCATTCTATGCCCCGTTTTGAGCACGAGGTCAGTGAGAGCATGCCCTCCATCCTGGAAACCTCAGATGAACCTGTATCTGAAGTCATCATTGCAGATGTCAGAGCCGCCTTCTCGAAGGTCAACCCATGGAAAGCGACTGGCCCGGATGGGGTACCCACATGAGCACTCAGATCCTGCATGGGTCAGCTGGCGGGGGTATTCACAGACATCTTCAATCTCTCTTTACAACAATCTGAGGTCCTATCTGCTTCAAGACGACCATCGTCCAAGTACCAAAGAAAAGCCAAGCAGCGTGCCTTAATGACTATCGTCCAGTGGCTCTGACATCCATCATTATGAAGTGCTTCGCAAGAATAGTCATGGCGCGAATCAATTCTAGCCTCCCGGATTGCCTGGATTCACTACAGTTTGCCTACCACCACAACAGGTCCACAGCAGACGCCATCTCCCTGGCCCTGCACTCAACCCTGGAACACCTAGATAATAAAGATACCTATATCAGTCTCCTATTTATTGACTAAAGCTCAGCCTTCAATACCATTATTCCTACGAAACTCATCTCCAAACTCCGTGACTTGGGCCTCAGTTCCTCCCTCTGTGGCTGGATCCTGAACTTCCTAATCCACAGACCACAATCAGTAAGGATAGGCAACAATACCTCCTCCACGATCATCCTCAACACTGGTGCCCTACAAGGCTGTGTCCTCAGCTCTTTACTATACTCCTTATACACCGACCACTGTGTGGCCAATTTCCCCTCCAACTCAATTTTCAAGTTTGCTGATGACACCACCATAGTGGGTTGGATTTCAAACAATGACAAGACAGAGTGCAGGAATGAGATAGAGAATCTGGTGAACTGGTTCAACAACAATAATCTCTCTCCCAATGTCAACAAAATGAAGGAGATTGTCATCGACTTCAGGAAGCATTGTGGAGAACATCCCCTATCTACATCAATGGGGACGAAGTAGAAATGGTCAAAAACTTCAAGTTTTTAGGTGTCCAGATCACCAACAACCTGTCTTGGTCTCCCCATGCCGATACTAGTTAAGAAAGCCCACCGATGTCTCTACTTTCTCAGAAGACTAAGGAAATTTGGCATCAGTTATGACTTTCACCAACTTTTACAGATGCACCAGAGAAAGCATTCTTTCTGGTTGTATCCCAGCTTGGTATGGCTCCTGCTCTGCCCAAGACCGCAATGGTCATGAATGTAGCCCAATCCATCACACAAACCAACCTCCCATCCATTGACTCTGTCTGTACTCCCTGCTGTCTTGGCAAAGCAGCCAGCATAATTAAGGACCCCACACACCCTGGACATACTCTCTTCCACCTTCTTCCATCAGGAAAAAGATACAAAAGCCTGAGGTCATGTACCAACCGACTCAAGAACAGCTTCTTCCCTGCTGCCATCAGACTTTTGAATGGACTTACCTTGCATTAAGTTGATCTTTCTCTATACCCTAGCTATGACTGTAACACTACATTCTGCACTCTCTCGTTTCCTTCTCTATGAACTGTATTCTTTTTCTGTATACTGCAAGAAACAATACTTTTCTCTGTATACTAATACATGTAACAATAATAAATCAAATCAAATCGAGTGACAGAGAACTGAGAGTAGTGGTCGGTGACTGTGTTTTGGACCGGAGGAAGGTTTATGGTGGAGCTCCCCAGGGGTCAGTATTAGGACCCCTGGCTTTGTGTAATATATTGACTTGGTTCTTAGTGTACAGGGCCCAATTTCAAAATTTGCAGATGATACAAAACTTGTAAGCATTGTGAACTGTGAGAAGGATAGTACCTTTAAAAGGACAAAGACAGATTGTTGGAGTGAGCTGACAAGTAGCAGATGAAACCTGATGCAGAGAAGGGCAAAACTATTCATCCTGGAAAGAAGAATACGGAAATTTAAAATGAAGGGTACAATTCTAAAGAGGATGCAGTAACAAAGGGACCTGCATAAATCATTGGAGGTGGCAGGACAGGTTGAGAGCAGGGTTGCTAATGTATACAATATCCTGGGCTTTATCAATAGAGATACAAAGTACAGAAACAAGGAAGTTATGATAAACCTGTATAAAACACTGGACTACGACATCTAGTTCTGAGCACAACCACACCTGAAGAAGAATGTGAAGGTGTTAAGAGAGCGCAGAAAAGATTCTTGAGAACAATTTCAGAGATGAGGGACTTCAGTTACGAGGTAAGGTTATTAGGTTATAAGGTTACTAACCAGAATATTAGTTGCTAAAACCTAACTATCACTCATAACTAACAGCTAACTTTATTTAGAACATGTCTTGGTAGTATAGTAGAGTGGGAAAAGTTAGAAATAGGGCACAGTATAGAAAAGATGCCAAGGTAGAGGGATTCTGAGTGTTTATGACAAGTTTTAGACAGCTTACTGCAGCAAAAGCTGAGACCTTGAAGTCTGTCTGCGATAACTGTTGTAAGGGAATGATGTTTGGTATTCAATTGCACTAATTGTGTTAACATTCCATTCTGTAACTATTAAAACCACTAAGAGACCTTAGGGTGATTAATTTTATGAGTTTTAAACTGTTCTTGTCTGTATACTATTTTGGACCAACCAACTAAACTAAATGTACACAATTGAGGGATAAATTAAAAGGCAGCCCGTCAAATCTCAAAGGAAACTTAAAACATCAAACCTAATCAAAGGGGTCGATAATATACCCCAATCCCTGTGGTGCACACCAGAGAAGGTAGGCCATGACTGTGCCAACGGCACTACATGCTCCCTCTCTAAGGACATCTGATGCTAATGTAGCCGTGGAAGAGGGCAAGACAGTTGGGTTGATGACCCTCTTGATCACTCTGATGGCAAGCTTGGCCAGGCCCAAGAGCAGGTTCACTAAAAAGTCTTCCTCCCTCCCCTGCTGGTGCCCAAAGATCAGGGGCATGGGGCTGAAGAGCAAACAAATCTGAAGTAAAAGGAATTTCAAAAAATTAAAGAGAGTGTAGTTTATAACAACTTATGAACGCGTGGTCCATGGGCTCCACAAGGCAGCAAAAAACACAGGCATCTTGGGAGTACATGATCTGATACCTTGAATGTGTTGTATGGGGCTGTGCAACACCATCCATCTCAGGTTCCCGATGGTAAGAGGGAGGACTCTCACATACATAACAAACTCAGGACAAAGCACTGGTTTGGACTACAATTAGGAACATAGGAACAAGAGTAGCCCTATGGTGTTTAATTAGAATAGAGCTAATTGTGTCTGGTTTATAAGTGAGAATGAGAAAGGACCCCTGGGTACTTTTTAAAATTAAGACAATGGAAAGTGAGTTAGGTATACAGGGTCATGTGATGTAGTTAATAGGAGGAGCTAGGATTGTAGCAGAGGAATAACAGCTTTCTGTGTTCAGTTGCTGGAGAGGGTTGTTAAAAGATAGACATCTACAAGCTGTTCTCTTTCTGCAAAGACTCTCTGGAACCTTTACGACTGTTACCCAAGTTAGAGCAAGTATATCTGTGATTGCTAACCATATTTTAAGTATGTTTTAAGTCGATAAGAGAAATATTGTTTAATTGGAACTGAAATAGTGCTAAGTTAGAAATTAGAATTGTTTCCTTTCATTCAAAGAATTGCTCAATTGTTAAAATCTGAGCTATCTAATTTTATTTTGAGTGATATGTTATGAATAAAGCTTGTTTTGATAAAAGAATTCTAGTTTGTCAGTAGAATCATAGTGGAGTGAAGCATCCTATCCTCACATTTATGCCAAAAATATATATTGTTGGGGTCTAATCTGACTTCATTAGATACCTTGGGGTTCTGTTCAAATAACCCAAGAATGTGCACTCCTTGTAACCACTTCTGCAGAACGTACAGAGTATTCTGACATTGAGGGGGCTGATTCCTCTTGCAGGTGCTGCCTTACCTGGTCTTATGTTCTCCATTCCTCCAGACTGTGACCCCTATAAAGTGGAATAGCACAACACTCAAGAGAATTTATGAAATAAATGTCACTTGGGTGTTCGTGAAGTCTTGACATGTTTTTCAGAGATCCTTCAGTATTTCAGCAGCAAGTGAACATAAAATGACACGTAGCCCTTCAGGTAGCAATTCTAATTGATATCATTGCTGTGTTTCATTCCATACTGCTGGTTGTTGTAAGGTAAGGGCATTCGTTGAAGTGTTAGCTAACTACCAAAATGCCATGGTATCTCTTTAAGCAGAGCTAGCAGGCAATCAGCTGTTTAATAAGCTTCCATTTGGGATTTTCGCCCTGGGTTTCAACTCCTTTACCAAGATGCCATTTTGTGAAATCAGCATTTCAGCTCAAAATTCATCTTGGCCGCTTTGGAGGCTCTTTAACATCCAATGCATTCAGTGAAAACCACCCGAGCTATCTATTAGAACATAGAACATTACAGCGCAGTACAGGCCCTTCGGCCCTCGATGTTGCGCCGACCAGTGGAACCAATCTAAAGCCCCTCTAATCTACACTATTCCAATATCATCCATATGTTTATCCAATAACCATTTGAATGCTCTTAATGTTGACGAGTCCACTACTGCTGCAGGCAGGGCATTCCACGCCCTTACTACTCTCTGAGTAAAGAACCTACCTCTAACATCTGTCCTGTATCTCTCACCCCTCAATTTAAAGCTATGTCCCCTCGTGCTGGCCAACACCATCCGAGGAAAAAGGCTCTCACTATCCACCCTATCTAATCCTCTGACCATCTTGTATGCCTCTATTAAGTCACCTCTTAACCTTCTTCTCTCGAACGAAAACAACCTCAAGCCCCTCAGCCTTTCCTCATACGAGTTTCCCACCATACCAGGCAACATTCTGGTAAATCTCCTCTGCACCCTTTCCAACACTTCCACATCTTTCCTATAATACGGCCACCAGAACTGTACGCAATACTCCAAATGCGGCCGCACCAGAGTTTTGTACAGTTGCAGCATGGCCTCCTGGCTCCGAAACTCAATCCCTCTACCAATAAAAGCTAACACACCGTACGCCTTCTTAACAACCCTATCAACCTGGGTGCCAACTTTCAGGGATCTATGCACATGGACACCCAGATCCCTCTGTTCATCCACACTACCAAGTATCTTACCATTAGCCCAGTACTCTGTATTCCTGTTACTCCTTCCAAAGTGAATCACCTCACACTTTTCCGCATTAAACTCCATTTGCCACCTCTCAGCCCAGCTCTGCAGCTTATCTATGTCCCCCTGTAACCTGCCACTTCCCTCTGCACTGTCTACAACTCCACCGACTTAATGTCATCCGCAAATTTACTAATCCATCCTTCCACGCCCTCATCCAGGTCATTAATAAAAATGACAAACAGCAGTGGCCCCAAAACAGATCCTTGCGGTACACCACTAGTAACTGAACTCCAGGATGAATATTTCCCATCAACCACCACCCTTTGTTTTCTTACAGCGAGCCAATTCCTGATCCAAACCACTAAATCACCCTCAATCCCATGTGTCCATATTTTCTGCAAAAGCTTACCATGGGGAACCTTATCAAACGCTTTGCTGAAATCCATATACACCACATCAACCGCTTTACCCTCATCCACCTCTTTGGTCACCTTCTCAAAGAACTCAATAAGGTTTGTGAGGCACGACCTACCCTTCACAAAACCGTGCTGACTATCCCTCATCAAATTATTCCTTTCTAGGTGATTATAAATCCTATCTCTTATAATCCTTTCCAATACTTTGCCCACAACAGAAGTAAGGCTCACTGGTCTATAATTACCAGGGTTGTCCCTACTCCCCTTCTTGAACAAGGGGACAACATTTGCTATCCTCCAGTCTTCTGGCACTGTTCCTGTAGACAATGACGACACAAAGATCAAAGCCAAAGGCTCTGCAATCTCTTCTCTAGTCTCCCAGAGAATCCTAGGATAAATCCCACCCGGCCCAGGGGACTTATCTATTTTTACCCTTTCCAGAATTGCTAACACCTCCTCCTTATGAACATCAATCCCATCCAGTCCAACAGCCTGCATCTCAATACTCCCCTCAACAACACTGTCCCTCTCCAGTGTGAATACCGACGAAAAATATTCATTTAGTGCCTCTCCTATCTCTTCAGACTCCACGCACAACTTCCCACTCCTGTCCTTGACTGGCCCTAATCTTACCCTAGTCATTCTTTTACTCCTGACATCCTATAGAAAGCTTTAGGATTTTCCTTGATCCTACCCGCCAAAGACTTCTCATGTCCCCTCCTGGCTCTTCTTAACTCTTTCTTTAGGTCCTTCCTGGCTAACTTGTAACTCTCAAGCGCCCTAACTGAGCCTTCACGTCTCATCTTAACATAAGTCTCCTTCTTCCTCTTCACAAGAGATTCAACCTCCTTCGTAAACCACGGTTCCCTCACACGTCTGCTTCCTCCCTGCCTGACAGGTACATATTTATCAAGGATGTGTAGTAGCTGTTCCTTGAACAAGTTCCACATTACAATTGTGCCCATCCCCTGCAGTTTCCTTCCCCAACCTATGCCAGCTAAATCGCGCCTAATCGCATCATAATTTCCTTTCCCCCAGCTATAACTCTTGCCCTTTGGTATATACCTATCCTTTTCCATTGCTAAAGTAAACGTAATCGAATTGTGGTCACTGTCACCAAAGTGCTCACCTACCTCCAAATCTAACACCTGGCCTGGTTCATTACCCAGTACCAAATCCAATGTGGCCTCGCCTCTTGTTGGTCTATCTACATACTGCGTCAGGAAGCCTTCCTGCACACACTGGACAAAAACCGACCCCTCTAAAGTACTCGAACTATAGCTTTTCCAGTCAATATTTGTAAAGTTAAAGTCCCCCAGTACAACTACCCTGTTATTTTCGCTCCTATCCAGAATCATCTTTGCAATCTTTTCCTCTACATCTCTGGAACTTTTCGGAGGTCTATAAAAAACTCCCAACAGGGTGACCTCTCCTTTCCTGTTTCTAACCTCAGCCCAAACTACCTCAGTAGACGAGTCCTCATCAAATGTCCTTTCTGCCACCGTAATACTGTCCTTGACTAACAATGCCCCCACACCTCCCCCTCTTTTACCACCTTCCCTGCACTTACTGAAACATCTAAACCCTGGAACCTGCAACAACCATTCCTGTCCCTGCTCTATCCATGTCTCCGAGATGGCCACAACATCGAAATCCCAGGTACCAACCCATGCTGCAAGCTCACCCACCTTATTCCGGATGCTCCTGGCGTTGAAGTATACACACTTCAAACCGCCTGCCTGCCTGCCAGTACACTCCTGCGACTCTGAAACCTCATCCATGACCTCACTACTCTCAACCTCCTGTACACCGGAGCTACAATTCAGGTACCCACCCCCCTGCTGAATTAGTTTAAACCCTCCCGAAGAGCATTAGCAAATTTCCCCCCCAAGATATTGGTACCCCTCTGGTTCAAGTGCAGACCATCCTGTTTGTAGAGGTCCCACCTACCCCAGAAAGAGTCCCAATTGTCCAGGTATCTGAATCCCTCCCTCCTGCACCATCCCTGTAACCACGTGTTCAACTGCTCTCTCTCCCTATTCCTCTCCTCACTATCACATGGCTTGGGTAACAAACCAGAGATAATAACTTTGTTTGTTCTAGCCCTAAGCTTCCACCCTAACTCCCTGAATTTCTGCCTTACATCCCCATCCCTTTTCCTACCTATGTCTTGAGTGCCTATGTGAACCACAACTTGGGGCTGGTCCCCCTCCCCCTTAAGGATATCGAAAACACGATCTGAGACATCGCGGACTCTGGCTCCTGGGAGGCAACACACCAACCGCGAGTCTCTCTCGTTCCCGCAGAATCTCCTATCCGTCCCTTTAACTATGGAGTCCCCAATGACTAATCCTCTACTCCTCTCCCCCCTTCCCTTCTGAGCCACAAGGACAGACTCTGAGCCAGTGACCTGGATGACATCTTAAACTCACAGGACCCAATAATCGACTGGCTGTGAAAAGTCTAGTGGCACTCGAGCAGGAAGCTCTGCAGGAGTCCTGGGAAATGTTCAAGTCTTAACTGTCACCACCAAACAAAAGACAGATTAACTAGACAATGATCTAATTGGTGATTGTGGGATCTCGCTGTGCACAGTTTGACCATTACTTCTGCCTCCAAGTCTGCACTTCAGAGCGATTCCTCTAGCTATCCTGCTTACATATAGGGTGTTACAGAAAGCTGATGGAATGAATGGGGGGATTGGAAGCTTCCAGGAAATCCATGGGGTTGGGTACTTTAGTCCACGACCTACAGGAAATTGGGGCGGAATGCAAAAGCAGCCTTGCATTTGATCTAGCCAAGTGTCCTCATTCCCCCAAACCACCCATTTTATAGTATATACGGCGGCCATTCGGCCCATCTTTCTTTGGTTTGCTAAAGAGATTGGATTTCTGAACGGTTTCCCCGTCCACACTGTTAGTCCCGGGAGAATGAGCAATAGGCAGTTCAGCTTCTTACCTCCCAGTCTGGATCATTCGAGCAGGTGATCGGAGGAGGAAGAAGCCGGCACAGAGAAAGAGAGAGAAATGGGGGTGAGCTGGAGAGAGCTGCTATGGAGTGCAATAAGTCACTGTGAAAGAGTTGGGACACTTACCCATACTGAGCAGCGCCTTCTGCAGAACCTCATCGGTCATCATGACCCGGACCAGCTGAATTGCGATGCTCCTCTTTACTGGGGCTGGCTATGCCGAAGCTCAGGTTGCCTTCTCACTCTCTCTCTCTCTGTATGCCTTTCTGATGTCCTGACCCTTTCTCACCAACACCCTTCCCCATCACAAAGGACGCAGGCACCTCCTGCACACGCCACAATGTAAACCAGGGAGATCTGGTCGGATCACAGTCCATTCACCCCTGGGGGCAGGGCTCAGTCACCCTGTCCAGGAATCCCCATGTGGAAGGTCAGAAATAGCTCTGACCCGGCAGAGTTACCAGTGGTGACCAAATAGAACCCTAGCTGCAAATTAATATCACCTTCTACTTTTCTACAAGCGTCCTTTGACACTTGAATGGGAGTTACCGCTGCTTCCTCAATGTCACACCCAAAGAAGCAATGTCTTCATTAAAAAATGCTCAACAAGCCTCTGGTTGTGTGAGTAGGGAATCACTTTTATCACCGCTCCCCTTGAAGAAAGATATTTAAAGTTTAAGTTTATTTATTAGCGTCACAAGTAGCCTTACATTAACACTTCAATGAAATTACTGTGAAAATCCCCAAGTCACCACATTCCTGTTGTCGTAAACACTGAGGGAGAATTTAGTATGGCCAATGCACCTAACCAGCATGTTTTTCGGACTGGGGGAGGAAACCGGAGCACCCGGAGAAATCCCATGCAGATACGGGGAGAACATGCAGACTCCGCTCGGACAGTGGCCCAGGTCCCTGGTGCTGTGAAGCAGCAGTGCTAACCTCTGTGCCACCATGCCACCCTAATGTGGGAGAATTAATGAGGTTATTGAGAAGCTAAAGGCTTGCTGCACTTGGACACTGGTGAAGAAGGCTCTCAGTTGAATGGGGGTTCTAGCTTCAGTAGCCCCGCATTGAAATGGAGACTTGCTACAGCGGCAGCATGTCCCTGGGATACACTAGAGTAGATTGCAAGGTGACAACACTGTTGCTAAAGAGTCCTCATATTCAAGATGTATCCCAACATCAGTGATGCCCTGGAACACAATGGTAATGTGCGATCGAGTACATGGCAACATCAGCAATGTCTGCTGTAAAAGCCTGACTGACTTAGAAGAGCAGCAAATTCTGGACAGTGCTCTTGAATGTTGTCACTGTTGTTATGGAGCCTGCGGCGTTGAGATTCCGTGGAAACAGGGATGTTATCTTTGCCAGAATGGTCACGGAGGTAACCAAACAGCCAAATTTTGTTAAATACTTACTTAAAACATATGCCAATCTGATTCAGAGTTTCTCTTCACAACAAGTGGTTTGAAAGATTGGCACTAAAGTAAATGGGGCCTGTTAGGCAGTTTAAAGTACATTTTCGGTTTAGCCTGAGGAAAAGAAGGAACCAGGTTTTAGCAAACAGTTGGCACACTTAATGAAGATCAGAAGGCCGAGTGAAAGATGTGAACTCCAACGCTGACACAGGAATATCAAAGTCAAATTCCCAGCAGCATTCTTTCATCCTGAGATAGTGAAAGTTATTATTGTTGCATGTCTCTGATGACATCAGAAATAGGTATGAGATTGGGAAGGAGTGAAGGCAGAAGGGAAAAGTGCATGCATTAAAGTCTGAATTAACAGTTAAACTCAGCAACGCAGGTCCCCAAAGAAAATATACTGGAACCATCCCAGTAGGTGAAACCGTTAAACTATAAGTAATAAAAAAAAACAACAGCTCACTAATCAGATGGGAAGATTACAACAACTGGCTTGCTGAAGATATGCCACAGAGATGGAGCCAACTTCTATCAGAGGAAGATTGAACTGTTTCAGTATCACAGCCTAAACAAAGGAACTATGTGCACTTTAGCCTCCAAACTGGGACTGATTGTATCTGCTCCATTGCTATAGGAACTAAAACATGCTGATTTCAAACAATAGGTTACACAGTTTAAATTAAATCCAGATCCTATAATTCTTAGCCGAGTTATGCTACATTTGTCCATTTAAAGTAGTGAGATCCTGGCCGACTTTCCCCTACTTGGCCCAGGAGCCTATTATCCCACTCCTACTGCCATCTTAGCTGAGGCTAGCTCGCTCGGCAGCAACTAGTGTGGGGAGAATTTATGAGACAGGGGCCTGTACTTTGTATTTAGTTCATTTTTTTGTAACGGACATGGTGCATTCATTTTAGATTTGCAGTTGTCGCTAAATGGAAAAATTATTCCAGCTTCTTTTAATATGAGCCCCTCTGTTCGATGAAGTTCAATTGTTTGAGACCCTGTCAATATTGCCCTAGGCTGTGCAGCATAAAGCTCTGAATATCATACAGCAACCTATTCCACTGAAACAGGGATTTTGCCCACCACACAAGATTCTGCTGTGACTAAAACTGCACTAAACGACCTTAAGGAACATTTATTTCACAGTGAAATGCTAATGGTGATTGTTAGCATCGTTGCTTTATGCCATTCTTTTTGGCAAATCAATTAAATTAAATAAACTCAGGGACAAAGCAAAAAGGGCAGTTCCTTAAAGGGGAACCTCCTGAAACAAAGTCAAAGCATAAATGAAACTTAAAACATCAAATCAAAAGATGATTAAAAAGGTCAATAACATTCCAGTCCCTGTAGCGCCCAATGGCCTCAATGGTGCCCGCGGACACCACATGCTCCTCTCTCCAGGGACACACAGTCGTGAATGTAACCGCGGTAGAAGGGCCGACAATTGGGTTGGATGATCCCCTCAGTCACTCGCTGCTTGGACCTGTTAATGGCAAGTTTAGCCAGGACCATAAACAGGTTCACGAAATCATCATCCTCCTTTACTGCCGCCCCCTCCCCCCCGCTGTTGCTTCATGCCCAGGATGCAACTGTAGCAAATGGAAGGGTGCAAATTAATGTTTCAACAGTGTGGCACAGTGGTTAGCACCGCTGCCTCACAGTGCCAGGGACCAGAGTTCGAATTCTGGCTTGGGTCACCTGGCTGTGTGGAGTTTGTATGTTCTCCCCGTGTCGGTGTGGGTTTCCTCCGGGTGCTCCAGTTTCCTCCCACAGTCCGAAAGACGAGCTGGTTAGGTGCATTGACCATGCTAAATTCTCCCTCAGTGTTTACCTGAACAGGCGCCAGAATGTAGCGACTGGGGGATTTTCACATTAACTTCATTGCAGTCATTGTAAGCCAATTGTGACAATAATAAATAAACTTTAATTGAGTGCTGGAGGGTGCTGGGTTCTGATTAACTCCTGTTCTGGGCAGATGTTATTCGCTAATTTCCCACAAGTAGCACTTTTTCATCAGTTTATCATTATAAATCCATGATAGCTCAGTTTCCTCTATATCACGCCAATTTCTAGCTGGATCAGTTACTTACCACTCTCCATTAAAAGATCTTTACTCAGCGTACTGAGACTCTATTTACTTTTCAAAAATATTTCTACTTTTTTATATGAACTTGTTTAAATTTGACATCAGGCTGTCCAACCTCTTCGCCGGGGGCGGTGGGGGGGGGGGGGGGGGGGGGAGAGAGAGAGAGAGAGAAAGAGAGCAGGGATCCATATTTCAATCTTTTTTCCTCACTCGAGGGGCTGATTAACATCTTTGAAGAAGATAAGGTTGCAGCAACATTAAACATAAATCAATGTCAAAGCAATAAATTGATAATTTCAAAAAAAGAGTAATTAATAAAACATGCCAAGCAGCAGAGTTCACCAATGAAACCTTTTTTGCCTTTTCACTTCAGGGTTAGGTCTATAGAAAGATGGACTGGGCCCCACATCCTGGTCTCACGCACATACGCACACCAACATAGATTCACTCCCCACCGGGCCCACAAAGTTTGGGCACTTTACCTCAGGAGGAATCAATTACGAGGTGGCAGCATCCTATTTGGTGGCCTTCCTGACCCCAGCATACTCCACAAGTCTTCTTGACCTCTCAATTGCCCAACACTTGACGCTTCCTGTATGCCACCCTTCTCTCCAGAGCCCTTGCTCACTTTCCTTGCTTGAGAAGACCTGTGAAGTGATCAGCCAATCAGCATTATCAGGCAGCAGTATGATTTCACCTCATCATAAAATCATACAGCGCAGAAGAGGCCCTTCAGCCCATCGAGTCCACACCGACACGCTAGAAACACCTGAACTCCCACCTAATCCCATCTACCAGCACTTGGCCCATAGCCCTGAATGTTACGATAAGCCAAGATACTTTTTAAAGGATGTGAGGCAACCTGCCTCTTCCACCCTCCCAGGAAGCACACTCCAGACTGTCACCATCTGCTGGGTGAAAAAGGTTTTCCTCACATTCCCCCCAAACCTCCTGCCCCTTCACCTTGAACCTATGTCCCCTCGTAACTGACCCTTCAACTAAATGGGATAGCTGCTCTTTATCCACACTGTCCATGTCTCTCATAATCTTGTACACCTCGATCAAGTCGCCCCTCAGTCTTCTCTGCTCCAACGAAAACAGCACAAGCCTATCCAACCTCTCTTCATAACTTAAATGTTCCATCGCTGGCAGCATCCTGGTACATCTCCTCTGCACCCCCTCCAGTGCAGTCACATGCTTCCGACAATGTGGCGACCAGAACTGCGTACAATACTCTAGCTGTGGCCTCATCAAAGTTCTATACAACTCCAACATGACTTCCCTGCTTTTGTAATCTATGTCTCGATTGACAAAGGCAAGTGTCCCATTATGCCTTTTTCACCACCCTACTAACATACCCTTCTGCTTTCAGAGATCTATGGACAAACATGCCAAGGTCCCTTTGTTCCATAGAACTTCCTAGTGTTCTACCATTCATTAAATACTGTGTCAAATTATTCCTTCCAAAGTGCATTACCTCTCACTTTTCAGGGTTAAATTCTATCTGCACTTTTTTGCCCATTTGACCATTCCATCTATATCTTCTTGTAGCCCAAAACACTCCGCATCACTGTTAACTACCCAGCCAATCTTTACATTATCCATAAACTTACTAATCCTACCCCTCACTTAGTCATCAATGTCATTTATATAAATGACGAATAATAGGGGGCCTGAAGTGGGGCAATAAGATTAGTGAGATTTTTAAAATCAGTACTCATTAAGGCACTGACATAATTAGCAGCATTCAGTTAAATGACTTTAAAATAAGCTAACAAGGCAATTTACACGAGATGTAATTAATTCAAATAAATGATTATGATTGTGAAACGCAAGTGCTGATATTTTAAATGTATTATAATTCATTTTAAAGAATATTGTACACTTTGGTCATAAAAGCATTTTACCACAAAGCATTGTGGTAAAGGTCATTATGGTGAAGTCATATTTCAAGAAAATATTTGAACCTTGGAAATATGCAAGATTTATCAGCTAAAATTTTCAGATGGAAGAACAGTTAGAACACTTAATCATAATTAATGAATAGGGCTAATTCACTGTTTAGACAAGATGGACTTGTGCCCAGATGTGGTGTCATGAGTTTGGTTAGACAGTGAACTCTAAGGGAACCCATGAGAATGTAATTTGAACTCTGGGCTAAGTATCTTAGGTTTCTAGGCAACAAGGGTGGGGAAATGAGCCAAAACAGGAGTTAGCTTCCGGATTTCATGGACTAATAAAATGCCGTTATGTTGAGGAATGATTTGCCAAAGTATTTGACAGGTATTATTATTGATTTGTGCATCTTGAAGATGATTGATTTAAAGTTATTGTAAGGCAGGAATGATTGATAAGAAAAATGTATAATTAATCCGTTTTTTGAATGTATCATTAGAATCATTGGAGAGGTTCTGTCGCTCTATGCCAGAGCCACTTAACTCTTTGATCTCCTGACGCCCACTGGTTTAATAAAGCTACGTTTTTATATAGAAAACGCTGACTTCGTGAGTCATGTATTGTCTAAGTTTTCCTGACAGTACTGGTTACCCCATTAACAGTTTCCAACACAGATCCTTGTGATACGCCACTGGGCACTGGCTTCCAGTCACTAAAGCAGCCTCCTGGCATCACTCTGTCTCCTAAAACTGAGCCAATTTAGAATCTATTTTATAAAATTACCCTGTATCCCATGTGAATTTACCTTCTTTACAAGTCTCCCATGTGGGACCTTGTCCAAAGGCTTAGCTGAAATCCATATAAACTACATCGACTCAACTACCTTCATCTACACATCTGTTCACCTCCTCAAAAAATTCATTCTCAGCCAGCTGTGTATTTGCAGAGTTTGATATTTTTTATTTTTGAAAATATATGGTACTTTGTTTTCCTCATACCCTCCTTGCTCCCCCATCTTTGGCCTGTGCTCTTTAGGGGTCAGGTCTGTAGGGGTCAGGGCTTTAGGGGTCAGGTCTGGCCCCGGTCCGCTCCCCCAGCTTTGCCCTGGGCTTCTGTAGGGGCCAGGGTCTGTGCGGGAAGTCAAGGGAGAGAGAGCGCGAGAGCATGCTCTCTTAAAACAATGGAGCAGCCACTCACCTTCACATTGTCCACTACTCCTCCAATCAAAGATTGATTCTTTCCGGAATTTCCTGCTGATAGGCTTGTCAGTGAGTGAACATGTCAACAGCAACTGTGGGAGAGAAACAGCCAGTGATTGGAGGAACCACTCCTTGGCGGGTATCTCATTCAGTTTTCTTGAGGTTTGAACTGCGAGTCTGCAGGATGGAAATAGAGGCTTCAGAGGCTGGGTTTTAGCCCACAGACTGGGCATTGAAGAACTCTGTATTATACAATCATGAAACAGAAGTGATTTTTTTTTGTGATATTGTCCCTGGCATGCATGTTTAAATTAACACCCTACAAGCAGATTTTTCAAAGCTTGCATTTAGTACCGTTGTATAGCTTGGGTATTGGTGATGCTGCATATATAAACTCCATCTCCCAACTCTCACTATGATTACCACTGGTCATTGAAATGTATTGCAACCTCTCAAATAAAAACTTCTAACTTTGAAATAGTTCATTTTTGAGCCTCAATTTATTTCTCAGGAATTCCACTTGTCACAGAGCTGTTTGCATGTAGTTAATGTTTCATATAAGTTTTAATTTGTTCATTTGTTTTTTTTTGAAAACTGATTTATTTAATGAATTTTTGGTATACTTGGGAGGTGCTCCCATCACTTCCACATGAGAAAGCTTACTCTCAAAACCACACTCTCGATCTCTTCCTTATCAATTCCATCAGGTTTCCTTCCTCCTTTCATCCCTCACATATGTGGACACAATTCCATCACTTCCATTCATTCTGTAACTGTAACATTCTGCACCCTCTCCTTTCCTTCTTCCCTATGCACACTATGAATGTAATGTTTTGTCTATACAGTGTGCAAGAAACAATACTTTTCAATGTATCCCAATACATGTGACAATAATAAATCAAACGTAGATTTATCTCCCATTTTAATCTTGCTGCTCTCCATTCTGATACAACTGCCTGTGTTCATGTTGGGCCTACATTCCTCCTTGCGCTCAGTTAGATGCTCCTCACTCTCATCCTCCACTGCCATTCTTCTCCAACTATATTTCAAAATGTTCACACATTTTCCAGCCTACAAGCTGCTTCCACCAGCCCCCAGACACCCAATACTCCATGCTCACTAGACAACACCCACTTACCTCTCCAGCATACATTCTGTACATATTCATTACTGTTCTGCCAAATACTACCTCCACACAAACTAATTCCCCCTCCCACCCTCCCCAACATATTGAACTTGTCCATGCCACTCAAGTTGATCATCCACTACCTCCACCTGCTATGTATTCCCCATCACTTTGCTACTTGGTACTGTGTCCCATTTCTCAATACTTTCCTCCCTTAAAAACCCGGTTTTCCACAAGCTACCCAGTAGCTCACAGCAAGTCAGGTCACTTCACTTCCCATTTTGGTGAACAATTAAACGGAGATCCCTATTTGCCCTCATGGGAGGCTATGAAGAAAATCTCCATTACTTTTAAAAGAGAACAAGTTCTTCCTGGTATCCAAGCTGATATTCAATCTTTAACGATTATTACTGAAAATGTACAACTTATTTTGCTGTTTGTAGGAGCTTGATTTGCCAAATTTACTGTCATGTTTCCTACATTACAGCAGCCTCTACATTTTAAAAATACTTCAACTGTAAAGCACTGAAGTTATGAAAAATGCTTTATAAATGCAAATCTTTCATTTCACTCCCATCACCAGCAGCACACACAGTGGCTGGGATGGCGTGATGGCACAGTGGCTAACACTGCTGCCTCACAGCACCAGGGACCCAGGTTCGATTCCTGGCTTGGGTCACTGTCTGTCTGTGTGGAGTCTGCACGTTCTCCCTGTGTCTGTGTAGGTTTCCTCTGCTGCTCTGGTTTCCTCCCACAGTCCAAAAGACGCGCTGGTTAGGTGCAGTGGCCATGCTAAATTCCCCCTCAGTGTACCCGAACAGGCGCTGGAGTGTGGCGACGAGGGGATTTTCACAATAACTTCATTGCAGTGTTAATGTAAGTTTACTTGTGACACTAAGAAACAAACTTAAAAACTTTTCTGGTTATGTCCACAATTGATCCCATTTTCAATTAGTCTCAGTCATTTATTCTTCTTAACTGAGTTTAATTTCTTTATATTAACCCATGAATTCTGATAATTCAAGAGGGAAGAGAAAACTACAATCCCACTTTGAAACAATTCCCTTCAATCTTTTTAATAGAGTTTTTCCACCAGCAGAGGATGCTGTTTAATCATAGCTGCTGAATCTTAATAGAGGAACTTCATCTTTCTGCCTTGTTTATTGTGGCCATTTTTGTTCTGGACCTTTTCATGCAAAGCTCGCAGGATGTGTATTCAGGTCAACTATGGTACAGCCAAATGTAGTGTAAAGCCAAGGGATGGAATACTTTCCATTTGGATATCCCATGTCAATGTTAAGCATCCCACTTAGACAAAGTACTGTTAAATGCAGTGAAGCTCTTCTACTCTGCCCCTCAAGTGTGCCTCAGCCCAAACCTCAAAAGATCACCCCATCAGAAAATAAAGGCATTCTCATTCTTTTCTTATTAATGTTCTCTCCTTGTGAGCTACAGTTCCATGTTACTGATCCTTTGATTATACATTAAGATTTTAGTGAAGTAACCTTTTAAGTTAAGGATTGTTGACAGCACATTTAACAGTCACAACCTCACTCAAATACTCCCCATATCCAACAGGATTCAGTGAGCAGGAAGTCTGGCTGATTAATACTCTCAGTCTGGGATTTGTTTTTAAAAAACAGAATGTACAAGATGCTGATAAAGTTGCTGGTTGAGATGAAGCTGGTTTTATTCATTTTCCTGTTACAATACTTTACAGAATTGCTGTCATAGTCACCCTTGTGTGTAAAGTGCACTATGTTCACAGTTTCAAAACATAAACATGAGGAATGAAACACTGGAATGATATGACTAAATCCACAGAAACAATAAATTAACAATGTTAGAAAATGCAAGTTGAGTTCATAAATAATATAAACCAACCACTGGTCCTTGACAGCTCTGGCTAAACAAGGCACAGATTAACTTAAGTGCGAAGAGTTTCTCAGGTTTTTCAGTGAGCACATCTGGTTCCGTACACTGACGGCAGAGGTTTACAATGAATATTTTGCACATGATTATCCTATTATTAACTTGTGCCTTTTGTGTGGCCCACAGTACAAATATGATTGCATGAAGTTTAAAGACAAATAGATGTCATCGTATGACAGATATCATTCCTCCATTGTAACTGAAGTTTCTACCTTGTCTACTGAAGGCACCCTCATCTGCCAACAGTCCAATATGCCATTCTTCAAAGGCATTTAGACAATAAATATCACCAGGCTATTTAACCATGGAAGACATTGAAACTTGTTCCAACCTTAACTCCCTTGTTGCAGGTGATAATTGAATGCAAATCTTCACCATTCCCAAACCAAGATCACTGAGGCCAATTGTAATATGCTACTGTTAATTCAACACCGATCAGGGATTGAACTGCTTGTCCACATGGCACACTGAACCAGCGAGCAGTCCCATTTTGGGTTTTTATTCTGGTAATTTGAATGAGTCCAACATTCAAACATGCTCGTTTCTGAAGTAACTTAAGGTTGAGAAATACACCCTTTTCTCCCTGTCACCTTTCCTTTGACTCATTTTAACCATAACATTTATATTCTAACCATGGGAGCTATTTATAAATTTGAATTACGGAGATCGATTGTATCCCACTACATAAAAAGAACAGGTTGGATCTACAGGATTGCTGCGTGTTTATTGCCCATCTCCCTCTGTGCAAACTAATGGATTCGGAAACCACAGAGCATTTTATTTTGGGAGCTCAGCAACTTGCAAATTTACACAAACATTGCCCCACCCATCTCCCTACAAAGTTTCCCAATTTCAGAGACATTCTGGGCAATAGATTCTCAGGTGCGACTGCCAATTCAGTTGGAAATTGTTACCAGATTATTTGACGGTCAGAGCCAAACTCAATTCCGTCTTCAATCAATGGCCACGCAAGAGAATTGCCCAGCATCAGTTAATGGCATTCAAGGGAAAGATCCTAAACTGATTTATTACCCTCTGTAATAGAATTAAACTAATGAGGTCCAGACATGGCGAATGAAATAATTCCATTTGCCTCATTATCCACAATGCCACTCCCATTTATCTTAATAATTGCATCTCTGCCTCCATCAAAACTTAAACATTGAAATCAGGGTGAGAAAGCAAGAACACAATCCCTTCACTGCAAGTAATCTGCAAAAGCAACAGTTTCAGCTTTCTATGCTCTCTTGCCATGTGTAAACTGGTGAATATTTTGAATTGGATATTACCATTTACACAGTGTATAACGAACGGAATGTTGGTCTTCAAACTTACAAGACAGTAAGACGGGGACAATAATGATACACGGCAACAGCCATTTGTAATCAGGCTGTCAACACTAAATGCAGCACAGTGTTTTAAGGCCAAGCATTAGAGGAACAATTACAAATGTTTACCTCACAGAGCCCCACATCTGTCAGGCAGATGATGCTGAGAGATTGCAGAGTGCGTTCCCCCCACCTTCAGTACATCCGTGTTAGTACACACACAGTAATACAGAACTGTGAAATATCTAACAAAGTGAATCCTGAGATACTTGGGACATTTAACTCAAATACATTATTGACACATGGCATCTCTGCATTAAGACACAGTGCTTGGAATAGCCAATTCTAATTTTCTAAACACCAGCTGGCAGACCACAGGTCAGTGCAGGAAAAGGCGGGGGATGTGTCAATCTTTTCTGTCCTTGCCTTGTAAAGCTAAAATGGCAATTCTCCAGTACACACTGCAGAGCTAAATAAAGTTGTGGCTTGGGTCCTAACGAATGGTGAAAAATCACTCTCAAAACAATCTTAATTTACACAAGCTGCCGATCTTTCTAAAGTCAACAGATAGTTAACAGTTCAAAGTTCACACATCTCAATAGACTGGCACTAAGCCTATGGGTGTCTGGACATCTATATTTTAAGTTTAGTAAACATCCTTATATATGAGGGTATAATGTAGAGTAAAGCCCCCTTAGCATTGTTTCATGGTAAACCTTCATATCAGGTACAGCACAGGTTAATTCAGAGCCAAGTTCCCCGTACACATTTCCCTTTGTGCCTTAGCCCAATCTCAAAACAGAACACTATCACCCAAATAGTTTATTGTACATTTTTCCAATTCCTATACTAGCCAACACCATGAAGTTATCTTTAGGATTCGGATATTCTGATGGTGGTTGAAATAAAAATGCATTTGAGCAGAGCAATTCTTCCTCCTGCCCGAGTCTGAAGTAGGTTAGCACTCAGGTCCCAGGAGCGTAAGAGTATCTAACGTCACATCACTAAGTTCCTGAAATGTAACTTTGGGCCTGTGCCCACTGTAATTTGTGAAAGTGCTTGGCACCTAGTTATTGTGGCTTGCTTTTGTCCAATGCAGAGCAGATAACTGTGAAAGCAGAATAGCCTGAGAGTTAAAAAAAATTAATCTACAATCATGTAGATGCGAAGTGGATGTAGAGAAGTGAAAATACAACCCCAAACGTCTAAGGAAAGCGGAATTAAGCAAATTACAAATTAGAAATAAAGAACAGAAAGCAAAGTGAATTTTGTCCTTTGGAAATAGTGTGTGTGTGCAAAGTGATGCTAGGCAGCCACAAGTGCTACATTCAGAGTCACTAGATACAGAGCAGATGGTGCTTGGATAGTTGAATGGAAAGCTTGACTTGGCTTGAGAGCCAGCGTGTTCGGCCTGGCTTCGCCCCAGTCTTGGATACCCAAGGGGGATGCTTTTGGCTTTACAGAAAGTCAAGTCCATATCCGATTACAGCTCACGGAGTGGAATAAACAAGTGAGAAGGAGATGAATGTTTCCCAGGAAACTCAATGGATTGGAAGCTGAGTTTTTATGTCTCTGGCCTTGGAGGGCCACCTCCCAAACCTAAAGCTCAAGGAAAAGCAATGGCTATATGTTGGATGGTGCAATGATTAAAATGACATTGATTTAGATGGACACAATACTTTGATGAAAGACCAACTTCACTTCAAAAATTTCAATGGGTGCTATATCCATGAGGTGTCAAGATTTTTCAGAGAAGGGGACCAATGTGGTCATCTTACCTGATGGGTAGGGAGAGAGAGAAAAGGGGAGGATGAGTGTGTCTGAAGATGCAAGATAAAGTACGATCACGGATTCCAAATGGACACCTTGGAAATCAGGTGATTCCAGGTGAATAGAAGTGATTGTGGTACTAGGGGTGGGAGAAATTCCTGGAGCAGAAAGCAACATTGAAGGAGCAAGATTAATAAACATTACCAACAGAAATGGAAGGGTGTGTGTGATAAGAGAGTGCAGAAAAGGAAGGAGAGACCATCTCTTGAAAATGGGAAAAAAGCCAAATACAATTCTAACATATGAGCTGGACTGTCAGATGTTGGTGCTTTGCACCTCTTGTTCCAAAAGAAGGATGAGTTGCTGTCAATGGGGATAGTGGTCAAGGCCAGAGGATAAACCAGTGTGTAAATTGAAAGACTGGATGAAGCTCAAGGGGCTGAAGTCACTCAGCGGGGTCAGGACAGACTCATTCTCAGTGAACACTCAAGAATGAGGAAGTACAATGCAGTGACAAGATTCATACAATATTGCAAACTTGCAGTGCCTAAAGTTATAGCAGAATCACCATTTTGAAACTCTTTCATTCCTTAAGTAGCTTCATCAAGCACATAATTGATTTTTCAGTTTATTAAAGGGGTTTAATTTCAATTAAGTAGCTCCTCACTAAATGTTGCATGGCTATAAACCCTGATAAATTAACAAGTTAATACTAGACCATATCCCTGATCCCTCCACTTGATTCAATAATTTGTGATGAGATGTAACTGCTGTTTGAAATTTCAGCTGTAGATTTTTCTACCCCTGTCACCAATGTTTCCAAATTGGGAATGAGCTGTAACAGTTTGTCTTTCCCTCTGGATGCACAACACTAGTTTCTAATCTGGTGCTCATTGAGATAAGGGATATATATTAGTGCTTGGAATGGAAAATTTCAGTTCAGGTTCGTGCTGTCAATATCATTCAGTCCCAGCTCAGGTACAGCAATCAGATGCAGTCCCTCCACACTGCACCACCCTCCACCACTCCAACCGAAACAGCATCTCTTTCTCCACAACATGGCAACTTTCCAACTCTCTCACCAGCCATCCTGTTGCCCCTCTATTAGAGAGAGATGGCCAAGTCAGCAGCATTTTCTGCTGAGAGTCTATGTGCTGGATGGCACAGCCCAAATAGCTTTCACACATTACCCCAAAGCGGGTTTCTCTGTATTCATAGTTGGAGCAGTAACTCTATCCTGCCACTAACTGCAGGACTTCATTTATCTACAAATCATGTGTCAGGTGCCCTGGGTTCAAGAGATCACTGTGGAAATAGCCACTTACACCAATATCCTATCAACTGTCCCACACCCTTTCTGTGTCCAACTGGAGGTGGCCAGCTATTTACATTAGTTGAGTAGCCTTGTTGTCCGGTGAAATGTTAAAAGCTAAAGGGATCTTCCCGCAGGATTATAAACAGCACAGTGGTGTACTTGCAGGTTTGATTGTGCCCAGTACGCTGATGAAATGTGTCATTACGTGAAGGTGGTCAGCTGAACATCAGCATGCTTGTAGATTACACTGCAACGGTTCAGCTTCGTGTTCAGGTGGGCCTGCTCACATGGTTTCTAAAAGCTTCTCTTTGCTTCTTGAATGATTCTGGAAGAAGGAATGATTGAGCTGTTCCAGGTCAGAGGTGAGTGGGAGGTGCATCTCCATGTGCAGTTTCAGGGCTAATAGCCACTCTTCCAGCTTCATAAAGGATGGCCTGTGAAAAAGAAACAAGCATCAGGACTAGCTTAATATGCTGGTTACCACAGCAACACGGTAGGCTCTGGAAGATGTTGTGAAACTGCAATTCAAACATGGTTTGAAATAACTTCAAAATTCAAATCTAACCACACCCACCCCCACGCCCACTGAAGGACGGAACATCAGGCTTCCCCCAATCCCACCACCTCATTTACATTCATTAGCAAAGCTGTCAAACCTGCCTGTCTTCATTATGCAAGTTTGGCAGTTGCCTGCCTCCCTCTACAGTCACCCCCAGATATGTTTGAAGAATTATTGAAGATTGAGGGTTAAGATGATTTAGTGAGAGAAAGACAAATGGGCAAAGTAATAATGAATTTTCATTGAGACTAATTCCAAGAGTTTATCACAATGCTGTGAATATAATGCAAATCCAAACTAGTCAAAGTTATTCAACTGCAAATCTGTCACAAATATCATTATGAATTGAATAGTGTAATGTGTTTATAAGGACAGATATAGGCCATTTGGCCAGAAATGTTCATGAAGAAAATTCATTAAAAACACCAGTAAATTTTGATGGTTAAAGGCAGTGGTGGGCAAACAACCAGGAACAACAAAACTAACCATATTCCCTACAAACACTCAGCACCACTCAACAGGTCCACGCTATTCTTTTCCCGAAGCCGTCAGGTCTGGGCCAGTTGTAGAATAATTGTTGGCTACAATTAGTCAATAACTTCATTTACATTATGTCATGCAGCTACCAAGATGGTAAAAGGCAGACTAGTTTTCACAGCAGTGCCACCCAAACTGTTCCGTATTAAATTTGGGTGCTGCAAACAAGCCCTTTCACCCCGAGTATCACTCATAACCCAGAAATCAACTTTAGTGCTAAACCCAACCTGGACATCCCAACAGCAATGTCACCCAAATCCTTACACTCCAACTGCAGAGTCATCCAAATTCTTATGCAACAAACCACAATGTCTCCAAATCATCTCCCCCAGTTGGTTCTATTCAAGCCCTGCCACCTCTTTCAGTTAATAGCAAGATTCAATCTTTACCACCTTCATCTTTACTCATTCAAACCCTTCCGTCACAACCTCAACACATTCAGATCTTTAACCTCAGCCAAACCGATCCATCGCAAAACCTTCCACTTCACTAGCCCAGAGCACCACCGTACATTTCAAATAATACCAGAAAATGCTGCAAAGTCAGGAGGTGAGGCAGCACGTGTAGAGAGAAAGAGAGTTAACGGTTTAAACACCATTTTGCGTTTCAGATTTCCAGTATTTTGTTTTCACATCGGTCCTTACAATTCAAAGCTTGCTCAAATCATAGAGGGACCCACCTCTTTTCAGGATCCAAGTCACAGCACATGACTGCAATTGGAAAGAAAGCAGCTGGACATTCTTCTGGACAGAATCGATCCAAGAAAACAGGGACGTTCAGTCCAAAATCAGTAGTCCGGGGTAGATAATCCGGGTCCGCGTTTACTCTACCAATCAGCTGCAAGTAAAAGGATCAGTAAGTTAGAAAGAAAGCAAGCAACCTCAGTAAAGCCATCGCCCTGTCATACATGAGAATCAGTTTACAATATTGGATACATTGCACATTTAACGCACTGGCTTTAGCACAGGCTAGTCTAATGGTTGCAAGCTGTTTATAGACTTAACTTCTAAAACCAAGACTAAGGGAGCTCTTTGTACAGCTAGCTGTGCTTGAGCCTTTGGACCTAATTTTAACCCTGTGCAAATAAAAGGGTTTTGATAGATTTAAAATCTCATGCATGAGAGAGAAATTTCCAGATACGTGAAGCACAAATTTCAGGAAAAATTTACCATTTTGTAACTAATGCAATCATGAGGATTTTACTCAGGGCAGTATAGTGGCCCAGTGGTTAGCACTGCTGCCTCAGTGCCAGGGACCCATGTTCGATTGCAGCCTTGGGTGACTGACTGTGGAATTTGCATGTCCCCCTGTGTCTGCGTGGGTTTCGTCTGGGTCCTCCGGTTTTCACCCACAGTTCAAAGATGCGTGGGTTAGGTGCATTGGCCATGCTAAATGTGTGTGGGAGGGGGCCTGGGTAAAATACTCTGTCAGAGAGTTGGTGCAGACTCAATGGGCCTGATTTTACTATTTTCATTCTAAGTGCTGAATCTGGGTGCAATTCAGATCCAACTTGGAAATCTGCTCTCAGGCGCCCCCATACACACTTCACCTGAGAAAAAAAGGTCGCGGGTCTGAATCGTGTTATGGGTGGGGCTCAGCACGCCCGAAACGATCGGAGCTCTGAACTGCGCATGCGCAGTTAGAAAAAAATTTGAAAAAGCACGCTCATGTCAGATCGTTCCCAGGCCGCAGAAAGTGGCTCGGGAGTGAAAAGCGGGAGCGATGGCCCGCAGAGACATCACTGTCCCCCTTATCCACACACCCCCCCGCTACCCAGACCGATTGCAAACCCCTGCCCCCCTTCCCCCCCCCCCCCCCCCCACCGATCGCCCGCAGAATGGCAGCGGACCCCCCCTGCCCCGCCCCCAGAGATACACCTTACCCCCTCCCTTCCCCCCCTCTCCCAAACTCTGAGAAATGATCTGGTCTCCCCCCCCCCCCCACCGAGAATGATCTGGCTTCACTTCCTCCACCCCCCCCCCTCCCCCAAGCGAATGATTTGGCTTCACTCCTCCTCCCCCCCCCCCTCCTCACAGAGGTACATCCGACCCGCCTCCCTCTCCTCCTCCCCCCAACCAGACAACAATCTGCCCTCCTCCTTCCCCCAACCAGGCAACGATCAGGCCTCCCCCGCCCCAGAAAATGATCTGACCCATCTCTCCTCCCCCCCCCCCCCCCCCCCCCGATCTGAGTCAGAGAGCCGTTGGAAGCTCTGAACTCTTCAGCAGCTGGAGCGCCCGATTCAGACTTTTATTCAGCATGTCCATTTCAGCGCGATTCCGGATCGGCGAACGCGGTGGTAAAGGGGGAAATGCTGATATAATTGGGCGGGCAGTTCATTAATTCAATTGAAATGCATGCAAATGCATTTAAATCAACGTTGTGACCGAATCGGATCGCGGCCATTCCCGGGTCTCGGTAAAGTGGCCATCTGTGCGGAAGCAGGCGCGGATCGCGGTAATGGCCTCACACCCGACTTTACCACGCTTTCGCACCTGAAAATGGGCGCGACGCAATGGTAAAATCGGGCTCAATGAGTTGAATGAACTCCTTCTGTATTGTAGGGATTCTATGGATTTTTGTATCCTGACAGAAACCAGAGTCTCTTCTTTCAAAATACTCGTGTGACAAAGGGTGTATCTGATATGTTGCAGTCTTGTGAACGGTAGGACAATCTAGTTAGCCCAAGCATATATTAAACACTTCTGGGTTGAGACCATTTCAAACTGTATCACATTAGTGAAATAGTGGTAGAGTTTCTGGTTGAAATACGCTGAGCAATGGTTCAAGGATAATGATGCTAATCATTAAAAAAGGAGCTCATACAAGGCAATTTTTCCTCAAATGATATTGATATTGTCACAAGGTCCTCCTAATGCACCCCAAAAATCTCCTTTCCCTTATAAACAATTCAAACATATTTTTCTAATGGGCATTACGCAAACTAAAGCTCTTTTTATTTATTGGAGCCTCAGCCACCCTGGGGAAGTCTTTTGCCACATCAGGTATAATTATCTTTTAAAGAGGATGTTCTTAAAGGGACATGCCCTGCCTCTGGGATTAGGAAGCTCAAAGTCGGGCTGTGGCTGATATACCAGCCTTCTGGTGGTACATCCTTCAGAGGTCCCCTGCATCGCAGATCTGAGTCTTCAGCCAATTTGATTCACTCCACGTGATAGAAAAACATCGGACACAGCAAAGGCAATGGGCCCCCAGTGTTCCAGCAATAGTACTGAAGGCTTGTGCTCCAGAACCTATCGCGCCCCTAGCCAAGCTGTTCCAGTACAGCTCCAACACGGGCATCTACCCAGCAATGTGGAAAATTGCCCAGGTACGTCAGTACACAAAAAGCAGGGCAAATCCCACCCAGCCAATTACCATCCCATCAGTCTACTCTCGGTCATCAGTAAAGTAATGGAAGGGGTGACCGACAGAGCTATCAAGCAGCACCTGTTCAGCAATAACTTGCTCACGGACACTTAGTTTGTGTTTTGCCAGGGTCACTCAGCTTCAGGTCTCATTACTGCCTTGGTTTAAACATAGATAAAAGAGCCGAATTCCAAAGTTGAGATGAGAGTAACTGTCCTTGACATCAAGGCAGCATTTTATTGAGTGTGGCATCAAGGAGCCTCAGCAAAACTGGAGTCAATGGGTATCAGGAGAAATCTCTCTGCTGGTTGAAGTCATACCTAATGCAATGAAAGATGGTCGTGGTTTTTACGAGGTCATCTCAGTCACAGGACATCACTGCAGGAGTTCCTCTAGCTGGTGTCCTAGGCCCAACCGTCTTCAATGACCTTCCTTCCATCATAAGGTCAGAAATGGGGATGTTAGCTGATGATTGCACAATGTTCAGTACGGTTCAGGATTCCTCAGATACCGAAGCAGTCCATGTTCAAATGCAGCAAGGCCTGGATAATATCCAGGTTTGGGCTGACAAATAACATTGGTACCACACAAGTGCCAGGCAATGATAATCTCCAACAAGAGAGAATCTAACTATCACCTCTTGACATTCAATGACATTGCCATCACTCAGTCCCCCACTATCAACATCCTGGGGATTAGGAGAGTGATGGGATACTTCCCACTTGCTTTGCCTGGATGAGTACAGCTCCAACAATCCTCAAGAAACTTGACACCATCCTAGATAAAGCAGCCAGTTTGATTGGCAACCCATCCACATACATTCATTCACTCTCTTCACCACCAAAACATAGTGGCAACGACAAGATGCGCTGCAGGAACTCACCAATGCTCCTTTACAAACAGAACCTTCCAAACCCACCACCACTACCATCTAGAAGGACACGGAAACAAACACATGGGAACACCACACCTGCAAGTTCTCCTCAAAGCCACACACCATCCTGACTTGGAAATATATCTCCGTTCTTTCTGTGTGGCTGGATCATACCCAGGAACTCCCTTCCTGAGGGTGTACCTGTAGCACATGGACTGCAGCAGTTGAAAGAGGTAGCTCACCATCACCCTTTCAAAGGCAATTAGGGATGGGCAATAAATGCCGGTCTAGCCGGTGACGCCCACATCCCATGAATGAATAAAAAAATTATCTTGCTACAAAGCCAACACAAAATAATCTCTGAAGTCACAAAGGAGTGAGCGACAACAATCACAAAGGAGGCGAGACGGGTAACATTTAGAATTTATGTTACTAATGGATTGAAAAACTGCGATGAAGGTGGCTTCCAAGTTTTTACTTTTCATAAGCAGTCAAAAGTAGCAGCTGCTCAGTTTAATGTCTTACCTCACACAGCATAATCCCAAATGAAAAGATGTCAACTTTCTCATCATAGCTTTTTCCTGAGAATATAAAAATATCAGTAACAATCACTACCAGAGAATACCAATGAACATCAGAATGCCACCAAATACAAGTACTGTGGAAAATCAGAGTAAAACTGAGTAATCAATTTCCAACAAACATCATTGAGGATCACAGGACCACCGTGCAAACGGCAAAAAAAACAACATGGGGGAGTGGAGAGAATACTGCTGAGTACTGGACTGCTTTCACCTGCAAATAACTACAATAGAATATGAAAAAGGGGAGATAGTATTGTTGCTGGATTAGTCGTCCAGCGGTTCTGGGGACACCGATTGAATCCCAGTTACGGCAGCTGCTGGAATTTAAATTTAACTAATACATCTGGAATTAAAAGCTCATTTTCATGGTCATTTACAAAGACATCACCAATAGTTGTAAAAATCCATTTGGTCAGTAATGTCCTTTAGGAAAGGAAATCTACCATACCTTAGCTGGTCTGGCCTACATGTGACTCAAGTGGCAAGATGTAGGAGGAGTAGGCCACTCAGCCCATTGAGTCTGCTCCAATATTCAACGAGATCATTACTAATCGAATACAATAATTCTCAACTTCACTTTCCCAACTGCCTTAACCCCACAACCATTGATTCCTTTATGATTAAAAATCTCAGCCTTGAACATACTTACCCAGCCTCTACAGTCATCTGCGGTAACAAATTCACTGCTCTCAAGAGAATAAATTCCTCCTCACCTCTGTTTTAAATGGGCAATCCCTCACTCTGAGATTATGCCCTCTGGTTTTAGTCTCTCCCACAAGGGGCAATAACTTCTTAGCATCTACACTGCCAAGCTGAGAATCCTATGTCTCAATAAGGTCACTTCTCATTCTTCTGAACTCCAATGAGAGACGCAATCTCTCCTCATAAGAAAATCTAAAATGGCCAAGAGAACCACTCAGTTTGATCAAACTGCTACCAAGTCTAAAAGAATGGATGGACTGCCCAGCATTACCTAGGCACTGGAAACGTCAACTGCAAACCCAGCCCTGTTGACCCTGCAATGTCCTCCATAATGACATGTGGGGGCTTGTGGCAAAATTGGGAGTTTCCCCAGACTAGTCAAACTTAAACGCTCAGATCCTGAGTCTGACGGCACTGGATACTGCAAAGGATATGGCCCCAGACAACATTCAAGCAATAGTACTGAGGACTTGTGCTCCAGGACTTGCTGTGCCCCTAGCCAAGCTGTTCCAGTATAGCTACATCCACCCGGCAATGTGGAAAATTGCCAGTTATGTCCTGTACACAAAAGGCAAGACAAATCCAATCTGGCCAATTACCGCCCAGTCTACTCTTGATGATCAATAAAGTGATGGAAGGGATCGTCAACTCTGCTATCAAGCAACAACACCACCCCCCCCGCCCCCGATTCCCAAAATCCTGTCCACCATCTACAAGGCACAAGTCAGGAGTGATGGAATACTCTCCACTTGCCTGGATGAGCGCAGCTCCACACCATCCAGGGTTAAGCAATCCACTTGATTGGCACCCCATGCACTCGCTTCAGCAACCACTCCCTCCACTCCTGATGCACAATGACAGCACTGTACACCATCCATAGGATGCAGTGCAATAACTCAGGTTCTATCGATAGCATCCTCCAAACCCGTGACAAACTCTACTAAAGGGTTATGGGAACACACCACTTTCAATTTCCCCTCCAAGGCACACACCATCCTGACCTGACTTGGAAACATATCACTATTTCTTCACTGTTTCTGCCAGAATCCTGGAACTCCCTTGCTAACAGCACTGTGAGTGTACAGAAACCACATGGACTGCTATGGTTCAGAATAATGGCTCACCAGCACCTTAGAGTAACAAACGCTGCCCTTATCAGTGCTGCCCACATCCAGTGAAAGAATATTTTTAAAATAACAGTCCACCTCAAATTTCACACACTCAAAATGTTGACATGCCTCCAATACTGTGTCAGCAGTTAGACCCCATTCATTCAAGGCTGAACCGTCTGCACTGGGGATCAGATGCTGGTGGAAGAGACTCGGAGAAACCTCGAAGAAACATATTTACAATCCATTTTAAATGGAACTTGGATAACCCAAAATGAACTGCAAGTTTCCACCACAGCTCACTAAGGGATTTCAGATTTATGGACGGTAATCTTCCAGAGGGAAGGGATGAGAATCTCCTTTCTAACAAATTCAATTGAGCTTTCAGCTGGACACGACATGGCTGTGTCCTTACATAACCTCCACATGTGCAGTGGCAGCACCTGCTCTGGAAATCATTTCCATACAGATATTTTTGGGGTGGGTGGGGACTTCCATTCAGTTGCAGTTGGGTACAGATATGGCCAAACGTTTGAGCCAGGGTACCAGAGAATTCGAGGTATGATTCCTGTCCATGGTGAATAGCAGCAGTAGCACTGTGTTAGGAAGGATAAAGAATAGATCAATCAGCCAAGAAATCTAGATACCTGGTCACGATCCAGGCTTGTGCAGGTTATATAAGGACAGGAAGTTGTGCTGTGTACCTGGATGGCTTGCTAACATTTACTGCCTTGCTCACCTCTGAATCACTGGGCAGGGTAATGAGGCTTACAGGCATAATCTCAGTAACACTTAGTGCCCCAAAGAGAGAGAGGAATAAATAATTGGTGAAAAGATAGTTTCTTCTTTTTACATTTACCGTTAATCATTTCTGGAGCCATCCAGTAAGGGTTTCCCACCACAGTGTAACGCTTCTTCCTGTCCGGTTTCCTCATGGTGGGCATGTTTCCTGGAGACCGATTGTCTGTCTCTTTTTTATCATCAATCATTAGTCTAGACAGTCCAAAATCAGCGACCACCACAGTGTTGTTCTGAAATACAAAATCAGAAATTCAGCCTGCCCCCAAAAGGGACCCATGAGGTACCAAGCATTGCCCAGGTCACAGAAACCGGGAACCTGGAACTGCCTGGGGAAGAACCACACCCCACTCCCTCCTGCCAGGAATCTGACTGCTGAGGGAAGAACCAACCCCTCCCCCAAAAGGAAGCAAGCACTGCTTGGGAGTGCCCTCCCCACCTCAGACAGGAATCTAGCAGCACCCAATGCACCTTCCCCAACATATCCAGTTTCACAGATGCTTACCTCACGTACTAGGCAGTTATGAGAGTTCAAGTCTCGATGGATAATGTTCATGGAATGCAGATAGGACTGAAATCAGAAAGCAAACAGGGGATAAGGTGAAGAGTTTTAAAATAACTACATTTCTGCTTTAGTTTATTCAAAGTTTTGCAGCCCAGAGAGAAGGCAGCCTGAGAGAGGATTAAGGCTGACCGGTTATCACTTCCCATGACGTGTACTGCTAGGGCACCATGAAACAGTCTCGAAGTTACGATTAAGTGGACGATATACACATTTACAATAGAGGGCAAAGGTTTGGAGAGGACCCCATTCTCAGTCCTGTTGCTATCAATCTCTAGACTGCCCTTAAAGCTCTAGGTCATGTGTCTTTTTACATCAGTGCGTGAGTGATACCGTACTCATCCCATGTTAACTCTTTAGGTATCAAATCCTTCCACTAAGAGCCCAACATAGATACAGCACTCCAGCCTCTCTGGAAAACTGGTGGCAAGCACCTAGCCTGCCACAAAACTGCGGTTAAAGCACTGTAGTTTTGGGTGACAGTTCACTACCGATACAAGGCAAAAGAAAAAAAACCGGACTGGTTCAGTTTGAAGTGGGTCCTCTCGTGTGTAGGATACTTTGCATCATTCTAAAAGTCCACAAAAGACTGTATCTAGCATTAAAATCTCAACAGCAGCAATTCACAACTCGGGTGTGTTCCTATGAGAGTCTGAGACAGATGACAGAATTTGTATAGTCGCAAAGTTCAACTTCACTACATTATTGTGAGATGAACTGGAGGTCAGGGCTTCAGTCAGCTGACAGCTTTAACATGTTTGAGTTATCACATCCTGTTGAAACGAGACACCCTTTTACTATAACCAATTGGAATTCAATCCCCAGAGATCATTGTTTTGTCTGCAGTTCTCTTCAATCCTCCACAAGTGTCAGTTCCTTACCATTCCCTCACCAATGTCCCTGGCAAAGCTTACACGATGGTCCCATGGCAAGATGCGGTCCTGTTGGAGGGGAAAATCAAGGAGAACCCAGTTACATTTGTTTGTATTTTTAAAATTTGCATCAAAAGAAAGCAATTATCAATTGCGTGTTTTATTCAACTGCAGTTACTCCAATCAGCCAGATTACAGCAAAGAGCTTAAGCACCAAGAGCAGAAGTTAAAAGAGCTAAAGTTGGGTGCACGAAGGAAAACTAGGGCGTAATAAATTTGTGCAGTAAGCTGACACAGAAGGACACTGAAGAAGACAGCGAAATGGGTACAAGAGGCAACATGTTTATGGAGCAATAAGGTGCTCAGGGATAGAAATGGAACACTAAGCCGGGTTCATATATAGAAAAGCGACAGGCATGTTGGGCCAAATGGTCTTTTCCTCTTCCTATAAATTCGCCTTGTTTGCTGCTCTGTCAGAAAAAATAGCAAGAGAGATATGTGATGCATCCATTTTTCAGTTGCAAACCAAGGTCAAAACTTACTGCTATTGTAGTGGAACAGCCTACATTCAAATCTATACAGAAACTAGGCCCACTGCTAAAGAGAGAGCCCTGCACACACTTAAAACAGGCAAGTGGCCCCCTGAATGTGGAAATCAGGGTCAAATACCTGTGGAAGATTCCTTTCAGAAATCTGTCTCCACCATCAGTCACATCTATCATTGTCTTTAGATTAATCAATATTCAGTTTCAAACTGCATGCTTGGGACAAAATGGAATAGTTTTCCAAACAGTGTTTGGATAGTGTTGCTCCTCCTATATAGACAGTATTGTTATAGATAGTCTTTCTATAATATAGGACTTTCTGACTATGACCATAGTAAACCACTTGGCAAACAGTCCAGTAAAGTCTTCACAGTCAGTTCCAAACAGTACTGTGGTTCTAGATTGGAACAATCCTTCAACAATCAGACTAGTGTTCAATCCATCAGCACTTACTAAATCTTTGATGATGCTTCTCAGTGTCCCTCCTTTGATGTACTCCGTAATGAAGTTCAGCCTCTTATCTTTATAAAGGACACCAATGAACCGGAGAACATTTGGGTGGTCTAGGCAGCGCATCACTTTAACCTGATTACAGGAGAGAAAGGTAAACTTTCTTAATGGGTCACATGCCACAGACAGCCAAGTATAAAACTTAGCACACTCCCCATTCTCAATGTTACACTTGAACCGAGTGAAAGCACAGCCATTTTACAAGCTCTCCTAGTTAGTTCTCAAAGCTAAGGTTAAACACTGAACAGTGCACTCAATCTGTAACATGCTCTCCAAACATCACAAAGTTCTCCCCGCTAATGCATTTATCGACAGAACTGTTGTGTGCGCAACTTGGCCAGACAGCCTAGGAAGAGTCCGGAAGATGCTAACATGGCAGATTTTAGTCTGCACATGGGTGTGGTGCAAATACTAAAGGGAAGAAAGTGCAAACCGGTACATTGTATCTGATCTCAAGCCAACAGTCTCTTTTAGAATAAATGCCAAGATGGGCGGCACGGCAGCACAGTCGTTAGCACTGCTGCTTCACAGCCCAGGGACCTGGGTTCGATTCCCGGCTCGGGTCACTGTCTGTGTGGAGTTTGCACATTCTCCTCGTGTCTGCGTGGATTTCCTCCGGGTGCTCCGGTTTCCTCCCACAGTCCAAAGATGTGCGGGTTAGGTTGATTGGCCATGCTAAAAATTGCCCCTTAGTGTCCTGAGGTGCGTAGGTTAGAGGGATTAGCGGGTAAATATGTAGGGATATGGGGGTAGGGCCTGGGTGGGATTGTGGTCGGTGCAGACTCGATGGGCCAAATGGCCTCTTTCTGCACTGTAGGGTTTCTAAGATTCTACGTTCTTCCTCTTCTGATCATAGACTAGGTCCATCTAAAGACATCTCAATACTTGTGGAGATCACCTTCCTTACAGTAATGGCTGTGATTGTGACTAGACAGTGACTCCATCCCCATGAGGGTACAGAGGATTACTGGATGCCAACCTAGTTACATCTATTCTGGTGGACCCCCCCCCACCTTCTTGCCGTTTCGAATCGAAAGTTCCAACGAGACTAATGGGACATTAGTGATAACACCAAAAGGTCAACGGTATCTAATGTTGGAACTGCTCTCTTGTTCCAATTTATTTGGTTGCTCTAAAAACCAATGTAAAAACATCAGGTCTTGAAGTAGTCTTGTTCCACGATCCAATTTGTGCACTCAGGTCATAAGGTCAGAAGCGGGGATGTTTGCTGATGTGCTGTTCAGCATTATTTGCAACTCCTCACATCCTGAAGCAGTCCATGTTCAAATGCAACAAGATCTGGACAATATCCAGGTTTGGGCTGACAAGTGGCAAGCAACATTCGCATCATACAAATGCCAGGCAATGACCACCACCAATAAGAGACACTAACTACTGCCTCTTGACAGTCAATGGTGTTACCATCATTGAATCCCCCACTGTCAACATCCTTGGAATTACCATTAACCAGAAACTCAACTGGACCTGCCATATAAACAGTGGCTACAAGAGCAGGTCAGATGCTAGGAATACTGTGACGAGTAACTCACCTCTTGACTCCCCAAAGCCTATCCACCATCTACAAGGCACAAGTCAGGACTGTGATGGAAAACTCCCCACTGTCCTGCATGGGTGCAGCTCCAACAACACAAGAAGCTTGACACCATCCAGGTCAAAGCAGCCTGCTTGATTGGCACCACATCCACTCCCTCCACCACCGACGCTCAGTAGCAGCAGTGTGTACTATCTACAAGATGCACTGCAACAATTCACCAAAGATCCTTAGCCAGCATCTTCTAAACCCATGACCACTTCCATTTAGAAGGACATGGGCAGCAAATACATAGGAACATCATCACCTGCAAGTTCCCCTCCAAGCCACTCATCGCCCTGACTTGGAAATATATCACCGTTGCTTCACAGTCGCTGGGTCAAAATCCTGGAATTCCCTCCCTAACGGCAGCAATTCAAGAAAGCAGCTCACCACCACTTTCTCAAGGGAACTAGGGATTGGCAATAAATGCTGGTCAGGCAGTGATGCCCATGTCCCATTAGACATACTGGAATTGTGCAGTATAAAGAACGTCGCATTACAGAGCCCAGTGCGAGAACACAGGAACGTTGCATTACAGAGCCCAGTGCGAGAACACAGGAACGTCGCATTACAGAGCCCAGTGCGAGAACACAGGAACGTCCCATTACAGAGCCCAGTGCGAGAACACAGGAACCTCCCATTACAGAGCCCAGTGCGAGAACACAGGAACGTCACATTACACAGCCCAGTGCGAGAACACAGGAACCTCCCATTACACAGCCCAGTGCGAGAACACAGGAACCTCCCATTACACAGCCCAGTGCGAGAACACAGGAATCTCCCATTACACAGCCCAGTGCGAGAACACAGGAACCTCCCATTACACAGCCCAGTGCGAGAACACAGGAACCTCCCATTACACAGCCCAGTGCGAGAACACAGGAATCTCCCATTACACAGCCCAGTGCGAGAACACAGGAACCTCCCATTACAGAGCCCAGTGCGAGAACACAGGAACCTCCCATTACACAGCCCAGTGCGAGAACACAGGAACCTCCCATTACACAGCCCAGTCAGTCAGGCCAACAGTACATTAGTATCATCTCAGTAACATGAATGGTAACATTAAAATATTTAACCTGTGTGAATGGTGTCACAGCAGAACACAAACACAGAAATGAAACTCTTATTACCAACCTCTTTCAGAAAGGTTCTTTGGGTTTCATCATCAAAGCGGATCAGTTCCTTCATTGCCATGACCTCTCCCGTCTCTCGGTGTGTCACCTGATCAGAAGGGAAAATAAGAAAGGATATGTAAAGAGGGAGATGCATAATGAATCCACAACTACAAAACAACCCTAACTGTAGATTCAGTGATCAAACTGTGCACAGAAAAAAAGGCATTGCAGAGCAAACAGAATTTAGAATTAAAGGTTTATTTTAAGGTTGCAAATATAACTGAGCGCAAGGCTGTGGTAAAATATATTGTAGCAGGCTGGTGGCCAGGTTACACACACATACGCACGCACACACACATATATATAGATAGATAGACCTGGATTACAATGGCAAGACCATATTTATTGCTCACGCCACGCAGGCATTCTTTTTTCAGCGATATCCTGTGATGGTATAATGATTTGTATTTATAAAGTGCCCTGCACCTTTTTCATCCACCCCAAAATACTGTAAATCACTGAAGCACTTTTGAAGTGAACTCACCATTGTAACGTAAGAAACAAGAGCCAATTTTTGTACAGCAATGTAATAAAAGCCATTTGGCCTTACAGGGCTGTTTTCTGACTGTCAATGAGATCATGGCTGAACTGTGACCTAACTCTGTCTACTTGCCTTCCTCTCAGGAATAAAAACCCAAGTAACAACTGATCTAGTATCAAACACTGTTTGTGGAAGAGAGAGCCAAACTTAATTCTGGATAGAAGTGTTACCCAATTTCGTGCCAAAAAAGTCAAGGCTATAATTGACCTCCATTCCCTAGACTTCTCAACCAGTGGAAATAGCTTCCATCAACCCTATCTATTTCCCTTAATATCTTGAAAACTTTGATCAAGTTACCGTTTAGCCATCCAATTTCCAGGAAATGCAGCCCTGGTTTGTACAGCTCTCTCCTCAAAACAGTTAGAGTCCCAGTATCGTTCTGGGAAATTGGCACTGGCCAACCCTAACCTCCCCACCTCCATAAGTTGTGGTGCTCTGAACTGCTTGGAGTGCTGCAGGTACGGTCTAAAAGGTTTTGGTAGGACATAAGTGGATTACTCTTCGTTCCCGAGATACAATGACCAGCATTCCATTAGCCCTTTTGATTACTGTCTGTACCTGTTCAGGATCGAGAATAAAAAGGTTATTTACTGGTTGGCAAACTGTAACTAGTGGGTGCCACATGGATCTGTGTTGGTGCCACAACTACTTACAATCTATATTAATAATTTGTATGAAGGCACACAGTAGCCAAATTTGCTAATGATACAAAGTTAAGTAGGAAAGTACAGACTCTGCAAAGGAGTATAGATTGGTTAAGGGAGTGGGCACACATTAGGCAGATGGAAGTATAATGTGGGAAAATGGGAAGTTGTCCACTTGGGCAAGAAGACTAGGACAACAAAATATTTAAAATGGAGAGTGGTACAGAATGTTGAGGTACAGAGGGATCCGAGTGTCTTCGTACATGAATCATAAAGTTAGCAAAGAGGTATTATAAGCAATTAGGATGGCAAATAGAATGTTGGTCTTGATTTCAATGTTGGGGGTGGGGGTGGCGTGGAGTACAAAAGAAGGGATGTTTTGCTATAATTGTAAAGAGCATTGATATGGTCTCCTTACTTAAGGATGGATGAACTTGCATTAGAGGCAGTTCAGGGAAGGTTCATCAGGTTGATTCCTGGGAAGGAGTTGTCTCATGAGAAAAAGTTCAGGAGGTTGGGTGTATACTCATTGGAGTTTAGAAGAATGAGATGCAATCTTAATGAAACATATAAAGATTGAGGGGCCCTGACGAGATAGATGCTGAAGTAATGTTCCCCTCATGGGGCAATCTAAAACAAGGGAATAGTTTCAAAATAAGGGGTCTTCCAATTAAGACAAAGATGAGGAGGAATTTCTTCCGAGACCGATTAAGCTGTGGAATTCTTTACCGCAGAGAGCAGTGGAGGTTTGGTCATTGAATGTATTCAAGGCTGAGTTGGACAGATCTTTGATTTACAAGAATCATGGGGAGGAGGGAAGAGGCTGGAAAATGAAGTTGAGACCATGATCAGATCAGCCATGATCTTTATGAATAGTAGAACAGGCTGGAGGGGCCAAGTGGCCTCCACTCCTGTTCCTGTTATCTGTTTTCTAATGTTCAGAATGTTTTAATGATACATGTACTAAATTCCCAAGTCTTTTCACATCTCTGCTGTTTCTAGCTTTTCAACATTTAGATTGGATCTAAAATAAATAGAACAGGGTCCTAAGTGAATGACCTTACATTCGCCACAGTTTTATCCATGTACTTAATCTTTGTAATTTTATTCTTCTAATTACAGTACTGCCTAGTTTTTGTCAGCAAACTTTGACATGTAGCTTTCTATCCCAAAGTACTTGATGAATACAATTACTCTGGCTTCCCAGAGTTGGATTTGGGGTTAATAAAAGCACCTCCAACTTCAGAATAACTATCTTAAAGGGCTAGACTGAGCCAGCATGCGACCTGCCTGGCCTATCCTCATACTGGCACTCACCAATCTCCAGATGTTTCCTCATCCTATCCTTAATTATGGACTCTACTAATCGCTCGTCAATATACGTTAGGCAAACTGATCTACAGTTCTCTGGTTTTCCTGCTCTCACTTTTCTTCAAAAGCAGAGTGACGTGCACCATTTCGAATCTAAAGGAATGATCCCTGAATCAAGTAAACTTTAGAAGATTTTGGCTACAACATCTGTAACATTTCCATCAACTTCCTTCGAGACAATGGGATGCAAACCATTGTTCCTGGGGATTTTGACACTCCATCATGCCATTATGTTCATTCATTACTGTTATTTTGCTTATATTAGTTTTGACGAGTCCGATACTAGTTTTCTTGGGATGTCTGGCATGCTAACATCTTCCTCAATGCAAATAGTGACACAAATCAATTATTCAGCAAGTCCACCATTGCCAAACTGGGTGACCACGTTAATCAAACACTTCTTTTCCTAACACAATTGCAAAGGTTTTGTTTTGAATTGAATATTCCTTGCAACTTTCTTTTCATACTCCCTTCCTCTAGATGTCCTGTCCTGTTTTACATCTTTCCTACGCACCAGCATCTGTGCATTTTTGTACATATTTCTTAGTTTTATAATGTCTCTTACCACTTTAGATGGCTGTTTCTTTTGCCTTTTTAGGGGTTACAAACTGGTTCTGTGTCATATTAAATTCCTTTTTGAACACTACCCATTGGTTTGTTATTTTACCCAGTTTACTGCAGACATGCTCTGAAGTTAACCTTACCCAAATCAAAAATCTCAGTAACTGTTTCACACATTTCTCCCTTTCAAATACTTTTAAATAAACGTTCACACAGTATCAGTCTGTTTACTAAACCTGACTCAATCTAATATGAAATTTAGATGACAGTGTTCCAGAAATCAACTCTGGACAGTCAAGATATTCAATACTTTTCAACCATGCATTAATCTGTTTATCACAATCTACTATATGGCTGTCTAACCTCTGCATTTATTAAATCTACCATTCACAGCTGCTACCAGGGAGTCTGTACACAATTCTCACCATTGTCTTTGGTAGTAAAGAGCTTGCGTATTGCTGAAAAAATACATTTTGTGGAAGCATTTCCTCTTCCACTCATCAGGCCAATGGCAAAAATATCAATGTCAGAGGAAAACAACAACTATACTGTACAAGATTGGTACTGATTGGTTGGCAGGTGGACTCTGATTGGTTTTCTGTCCAAGTGTAGATGGAAATCCTGCCTGCTGCTAATCAGAGTCAAATCGAGTGTGAAATGACAGCGGGCAGTCGGAGAAATGATTACCAAGCGCTCACCTTCCTGAAAATTCCAACCTATGTATCAGTAAAAGCATCAGTAAAAGTGGTTCCCAAGCTCTGTGAATATTGTGCATTGGAGCATCAACCTGGCCCACATTCCCCAGTGTGCATTGGAGCATCAGCCTGGTCCACATTCCCCAGTGTGCATTGGAGCATCAGCCGGGCCCACATTCCCCATTGTGCATTGGAGCATCAACCTGGCCCACATTCTCCAGCATGCATTGGAGCACCAGCCTGGTCCACATTCCCGTGTGCATTGAAACATCAGCCTGGCCCACACTCCCCAGCATGCATTGGAGCACCAGCCTGGCCCACATTCTCCAGCATGCATTGGAGCACCAGCCCGGTCCACATTCCCCAGCATGCATTGGAGTATCAGCCTGGTCCACATTCCCCAGTGTGCACTGGAGCATCAGCCTGGTCCACATTCCCCAGTGTGCACTGGAGCATCAGCCTAGCCCACATTCCCCAGCATGCATTGGAGCATCAACCTGGTCTACATTCCCCAGTGTGCACTGGGGCATCAGCCTAGCCCACATTCCCCAGCATGCATTGGAGCATCAACCGGGCCCACATTCCCCAGTGTGCATTGGAGCATCAGCCGGGCCCACATTCCCCATTGTGCATTGAAACATCAGCCTGGCCCACACTCCCCAGCATGCATTGGAGCACCAGCCTGGCCCACATTCTCCAGCATGCATTGGAGCATCAGCCAGGCCCACACTCCCCAGTGTGCATTGGAGCATCAACCTGGTCCACATTCCTCAGTGTGCATTGGAGCACCAGCCTGGTCCACATTCCCCAGCATGCATTGGAGCATCAACCTGGTCTACATTCCCCAGTGTGCACTGGAGCATCAGCCTAGCCCACATTCCCCAGCATGCATTGGAGCATCAACCTGGCCCACATTCCCCAGTGTGCATTGGTGCATCAGCCTGGTCCACATTCCCCAGCATGCATTGGAGCATCAACCTGGTCTACATTCCCCAGTGTGCACTGGAGCATCAGCCTAGCCCACATTCCCCAGCATGCATTGCAGCATTAACCTGGCCCACATTCCCCAGTGTGCATTGGAGCATCAGCCTGGTCCACATTCCCCAGCATGCATTGGAGCATCAACCTGGTCCACATTCCCCAGTGTGCATTGGAGCATCAGCCTGGCCCACATTTCCCAGTGTGCATTGGAGCATCAGCCTAGCCCACATTCCCCAGCATGCATTGGAGCATCAGCCTGGCCCACATTCCCCAGTGTGCATTGGAGCATCAACCTGGTCCACATTCCTCAGTGTGCATGGGAGCACCAGCCTGGTCCACATTCCCCAGTGTGCATTGGAGCACCAGCCTGGTCCACATTCCCCAGTGTGCATTGGAGCATCAGCCTGGCCCACATTCCCCAGCATGCATTGGAGCATCAACCTGGTCTACATTCCCCAGTGTGCACTGGAGCATCAGCCTAGCCCACATTCCCCAGCATGCATTGGAGCATCAACCTGGCCCACATTCCCCAGTGTGCATTGAAGCATCAGCCTGGTCCACATTCCCCAGCATGCATTGGAGCACCAACCTGCCCACATTCCCCAGTGTGCATTGGAGCATCAGCCTGGCCCACATTCTTCAGTGTGCACTGGAGCATCAGCCTAGCCCACATTCCCCAGCATGCATTGGAGCATCAACCTGGCCCACATTCCCCAGTGTGCATTGGAGCATCAGCCTGGTCCACATTCCCCAGCATGCATTGGAGCATCAACCTGCCCACATTCCCCAGTGTGCATTGGAGCATCAGCCTGGCCCACATTCCCCAGTGTGCATTGGAGCATTAGCCTGGTCCACATTCCCCAGCATGCATTTGAGCATCAGCCTGGCCCACATTCCCCAGTGTGCATTGGAGCATCAACCTGGCCCACATTCCCCAGTGTGCATTGGAGCATCAGCCTGGTCCACATTCCCCAGCATGCATTGGAGCATCAACCTGGCCCACATTCCCCAGTGTGCACTGGAGCATCAGCCTAGCCCACATTCCCCAGCATGCATTGGAGCATCAACCTGGCCCACATTTCCCAGTGTGCATTGGAGCATCAGCCTGGTCCACATTCCCCAGCATGCATTGGAGCATCAACCTGCCCACATTCCCCAGTGTGCATTGGAGCATCAGCCTGGCCCACATTCCCCAGCGTGCATTGGAGCATCAGCCTAGCCCACATTCCCCAGCATGCATTGGAGCATCAACCTGGCCCACATTCCCCAGTGTGCATTGGAGCATCAGCCTGGTCCACATTCCCCAGCATGCATTGGAGCATCAACCTGCCCACATTCCCCAGTGTGCATTGGAGCATCAGCCTGGCCCACATTCCCCAGTGTGCATTGGAGCCTTAGCCTGGTCCACATTCCCCAGCATGCATTTGAGCATCAGCCTGGCCCACATTCCCCAGTGTGCATTGGAGCATCAACCTGGTCCACATTCCTCAGTGTGCATTGGAGCACCAGCCTGGTCCACATTCCCCAGTGTGCATTGGAGCACCAGCCTGGTCCACATTCCCCAGTGTGCATTGGAACATCAGCCTGGTCCACATTCCCCAGCATGCATTGGAGCATCAACCTGGCCCACATTCCCCAGTGTGCATTGGAGCATTAGCCTGGTCCACATTCCCCAGTGTGCATTGGAGCATCAACCTGGTCCACATTCCTCAGTGTGCATGGGAGCACCAGCCTGGTCCACATTCCCCAGTGTGCATTGGAGCACCAGCCTGGTCCACATTCCCCAGTGTGCATTGGAACATCAGCCTGGCCCACATTCCCCAGCATGCATTGGAGCATCAGCCTAGCCCACATTCCCCAGCATGCATTGGAGCATCAACCTGGTCTACATTCCCCAGTGTGCACTGGAGCATCAGCCTAGCCCACATTCCCCAGCATGCATTGGAGCATCAACCTGGCCCACATTCCCCAGTGTGCATTGGAGCATCAGCCTGGTCCACATTCCCTAGCATGCATTGGAGCACCAACCTGCCCACATTCCCCAGTGTGCATTGGAGCATCAGCCTGGCCCACATTCCTCAGTGTGCACTGGAGCATCAGCCTAGCCCACATTCCCCAGCATGCATTGGAGCATCAACCTGGCCCACATTCCCCAGTGTGCATTGGAGCATCAGCCTGGTCCACATTCCCCAGCATGCATTGGAGCATCAACCTGCCCACATTCCCCAGTGTGCATTGGAGCATCAGCCTAGCCCACATTCCCCAGTGTGCATTGGAGCATTAGCCTGGTCCACATTCCCCAGCATGCATTTGAGCATCAGCCTGGCCCACATTCCCCAGTGTGCATTGGAGCATCAACCTGGCCCACATTCCCCAGTGTGCATTGGAGCATCAGCCTGGTCCACATTCCCCAGCATGCATTGGAGCATCAACCTGGCCCACATTCCCCAGTCTGCATTGGAGCATCAGCCTGGCCCACATTCCCCAGTGTGCATTGGAACATCTACCTAGCCCACATTCCCCAGCATGCATTGGAGCATCAGCCTGGTCCACATTCCTCAGTGTGCATGGGAGCACCAGCCTGGTCCACATTCCCCAGTGTGCATTGGAGCACCAGCCTGGTCCACATTCCCCAGTGTGCATAGGAACATCAGCCTGGCCCACATTCCCTAGCATGCATTGGAGCATCAGCCTAGCCCACATTCCCCAGCATGCATTGGAGCATCAACCTGGTCTACATTCCCCAGTGTGCACTGGAGCATCAGCCTAGCCCACATTCCCCAGCATGCATTGGAGCATCAATCTGGCCCACATTCCCCAGTGTGCATTGGAGCATCAGCCTGGTCCACATTCCCCAGCATGCATTGGAGCATCAACCTGCCCACATTCCCCAGTGTGCATTGGAGCATAAGCCTGGCCCACATTCCCCAGCATGCATTGGAGCATCAGCCTAGCCCACATTCCCCGGCATGCATTGGAGCATCAACCTGGTCTACATTCCCCAGTGTGCACTGGAGCATCAGCCTAGCCCACATTCCCCAGCATGCATTGGAGCATCAACCTGGCCCACATTCCCCAGTGTGCATTGAAGCATCAGCCTGGTCCACATTCCCCAGTGTGCATTGGAGCATCAACCTGCCCGCATTCCCCAGTGTGCATTGGAGCATCAGCCTGGCCCACATTCCCCAGTGTGCACTGGAGCATCAGCCTAGCCCACATTCCCCAGCATGCATTGGAGCATCAACCTGGCCCACATTCCCCAGTGTGCATTGGAGCATCAGCCTGGTCCACATTCCCCAGCATGCATTGGAGCATCAACCTGCCCACATTCCCCAGTGTGCATTGGAGCATCAGCCTGGCCCACATTCCCCAGTGTGCATTGGAGCATTAGCCTGGTCCACATTCCCCAGCATGCATTTGAGCATCAGCCTGGCCCACATTCCCCAGTGTGCATTGGAGCATCAACCTGGTCCACATTCCTCAGTGTGCATTGGAGCACCAGCCTGGTCCACATTCCCCAGTGTGCATTGGAGCACCAGCCTGGTCCACATTCCCCAGTGTGCATTGGAACATCAGCCTGGTCCACATTCCCCAGCATGCATTGGAGCATCAACCTGGCCCACATTCCCCAGTGTGCATTGGAGCATTAGCCTGGTCCACATTCTCCAGTGTGCATTGGAGCATTAGCCTGGTCCACATTCCCCAGTGTGCATTGGAGCATCAACCTGGCCCACATTCCCCAGTGTGCATTGGAGCATCAGCCTGGCCCACATTCCCCAGTGTGCATTGGAGCACCAGCCTGGTCCACATACCCCAGTGTGCACTGGTGCATCAACCTGGTCCACATTCCCCAGTGTGCATTGGAGCATCAGCCTGGCCCACATTCCCCAGTGTGCATTGGAGCATCAGCCTGGTCTAGATTCTCCAGTCTCTGGAATGAGTCTGAACCCATAACTTTCTGATTCAGAAGCTAGAGTGCTGCCACTGAGCCAAGTGGACTAGAATATTGTCCATGTCCTATCTACCAACATTTTTAGCCGTCTCCATCCCAGAGGATATACCATGCTATTAGATAAATACAAGAATCAGAAGCAGTGGGCCATTTGCCCCGGTTACCCTACTCTGCCATTTAACAAGATCATGGCTGATCGGATTGGTCTCAACGACATGGTCCTGCCTGTTCTAAAAGCACTCAACTGTTTTGAACAGATTCAAATGAGACAGCCTCAACCATTCTGTGGGGAGGAGCACCCCAAAGACTAACCACTGTCCAGCTCTCCTCTTCTCAATCTTAAAATGGGAGACCTCCCCCCCCACCACCGCCAAAAGATCATCTTTCAATCCTCAAATCCAAAGGCACAACCTTTCTTCATGACCAAATCCTTCATTCTAGGGATCAACCGTGTGAATCTTCTCTGAATTGCTTCCAATGCAAATACATCCCTCCTTCAGTAAAGGGACCAGAACAGAGACAAATTAAAGGCAGAGAGACTGGTTATAATATTCTTCAGTAATCAGGTGGATAATGAAAAATAAATCACACTGAGTCAGAGGTTTATGCTGTCATCAACCCTTTCCCACATAGCTCCTTGATGGATAATACTCTCTTGGACTCAACATGCAACTGATACTGACAGGAGCAGGATTAGCAAGTTGACTTCAGTAAGATTCATCTCAAAGAAATAGTATTTCTGAAAAGCATACCTTGATGGCTTGTCCAAAATAGCCCTTTCCCAGCACTTCCCCATGGATCAGGTCAGAAGGGCGGAAGATACGATGCATTTTAGAGGCAATTCTCAGAGATTCAGAGCGGCCCAAATCTTTCTTTTGGGAGGCAGGTGATCCAGTGCTTGGTGATTTGTCAGTGCTACAGCTTCTCCTGGAGATGGACAGAGTGCGGCTGTTACAATAACCGATACAGAATGGCCCAATAAATCAGACTCAATGAGTTCCCAGTCTGTGCTAACATTAATTATTGAGCAAACGGAAGGCTTAAGCCAGCAGTGACAAAGTAACACAAACACATGGGAGTTACACATACTTGGTTGAAGCAAAGACAAAAGAGCAAGTCGGAGAGAGGGACAGAAGAGCAAATATGAAGGCAAATTGCTGAGAGTGCAAAAAGAATTGGGCAGTAATATTAAAATTCCCCACTATTGACTGGGATAAAAAGCAATAGAGGCTGTAGAATTCTTTAAAGAAAAATATCTCCCAAATATATTTTAAGATGGTAGGTTGTGGGCAGTTCTGGACTTAGTTTTTGAAAATTAAGCTGGGCAGGTGGAAGGGACATCAGTAGGGCCATATTTTTGTTGCAGTGATCATAATTCAGTTATGTTTAATGTGATTATGGAAAAGGACCTAGATAAACCAGGAAATTGAGGAAAGTCAATTTTACTGATGTGATTGAATAAGTAGACTAGAAGTAGCTACCCAAACTGAAATCGATGTCAAGAGAAGAGGACGGGTTTCAAGGGTGAGTTAGAGGGCGCTTAGGGCAAATAAATGTTCCAGCAAAGAAAAAGCATTGTACGCCCAAACCTAGACCACCCTCTGGATGTCAAAGAGCATAGTCTCAGAAAGGACTAAAAGGGGAAGTTTTGCTGTCAGACACCTGGTCAATAATGCAATAAGACATCAGGAATATAGGGAGTGTAGGGGTGAAATTAAAAAAGGAAATTTGAGGAATGAGAGGACAAAGAAAAACTCAAAGATGCTTTATGATTACATAATGAGCAAGGAGCTAACTAGAGAAAGTAGGGCCTACTAGAGACCAAAAAGATAACGAATATGTGTGAAGGCAGAAGATGGTGCATAGTTATCAAGGAATACTTTGCATCTGTCTTTGCAAAAGAGGGTGACAAATGGAGATATTGTAGTTCAGGAGTATGAAGTAATAAACTTCATACTCCTTAACTACATTGAGAGAGAATGTTATAAGATTTAGCATCTTTGAAAATAGCCTCGCTTAGATGAAATGCATCCCACGCTGCTAATAGGAGTAAGGGATGAAGTAGTGGATGACTTCACCATCATTCTCTGACCTTTCTGGTAACAGGCGTGGTTCCCAAGCTCTGTGAATATTGTGTCATTGTTTGAAAAGGGATAGACAGAGTAACAATAAAGCAGTCGGCCTAACCTCAGTGTGGGGCAAATTATTAGAACATCTCTGATGGAGAGTATGAATTGTCAGTTAGGAAGCACAAATGGATTTCAATCTAAAAGGTACAAAATAATAGTTAGGAAAGGCAAACAAGTCAAGGAAGTACACAATAAATAGTAGGATACAGAGATGTGTAGTGATACAGAGGAACAGGATGTCCACAGATCCCTGAAGGTGGTTAGGCGGTTATATAAGGGGGTAAAGAAAGCTTACCTGGCCCTTACCAGTTGAGGACAGAATATAAAAGCAGGAAGGTTATGCTGGAACTGTATATAAAAAATGCTAATTAGACCATAGCTGTAGTACTGCACACAGTTCTGGTCACCAAATTACAGAAAGGATGCAATCACACAAGGAAAGATACAAAGGGGAATGTAGAGTTTTAGCTGAGAACAGATTCTGTTCTCCAGTAGAGAGAAGGCATTTAATTGAGACATACAAATTATGACACTGTATCTGTTCCTCTGTGTAATATCCAGTTCCTTTGCAAACATAGCCACTGGATCTTTACCATCCATCCTAACTATCAGAGTTGGAGACTCCATCAAACAACTCATTCAAAAACAAAATTCCTGTTTTTGTAACTATATCTGCCAATTTATCCATTATTAATGCCATGATAAAAATATTGATAATTCCCAAGATCATGCTAGGAGATTTTATTTAAATTGGACTGTTAAGCTTTTTAATTTCACTCAATCAACACTACTAAAGTCTTCAGCTCTGACAAAGGATCATCTAGACGTTGGCTCTATTCTCTCTCTACAGATGCTGTCAGATCTGTTGAGATTTTCCAGCATTTTCAGTTTTTGTTTCAGATTCCAGCATCCGCAGTAATTTGCTATAAATCACAAAATAATAATTTGTGATAATTAACACACTAATTTTATCTCTCCAACCTTACGGAGAGATGCCCATCTTTCACCTGATGCTTTTCCACAGCTAAGGTTGAGAACTTAAGGATTTAATGTCATTATAACAGCAAGAATGAAATCTTGTAAAAGAGCATGCATTATTCAAAGAGCCAGCACAGGTATGATAGGCTAAATTAACTCCTCCAGTGCTACGTTTGTGTATGGCTTTAAAAATCAGATTATAGGATGATGCAGGTTAAGAAATCAAGTGGACATTTAGTACAAACTAGAACATATCCTTACTTGATGGGACGTTTTTTGATTGTGCTACCATCTCCATTTGGGGCAGTTGTTCTCTGTGGGCTGAAGATGTCTGACATAGGGCTGATGGTCTCCACTTGGTCCTCCAGCAATGCATCATGTGGATCATGCTCAATGGTTAACTGAAGTAAGCGACTGGTTTCCTGAATCAGGAGGTCAATCTGAGGAGGTCAAACATCAAAACAGCTTCAGGATTCAAATACAGCAAAACCTCTCACAGGACAAGATGTAGTGAAGAGGGATGTCAGGATCACTTCACAATTGATCACACCACCCTCCAGCTGTATTTGCCAGTATTACTCTCTTCACTGCTATATGTACAAATTGTTGACTGTAAAAGGTGACATTTTCTTCTGTCCACACCTTCCTTTCCCAACTATGTAGGATTAGCTTATCCCATTTCCCCCACTTGGTGATCCCTCCCAAATATATCTCTCAATATAATCTTAACTGTTTTTTCTTGCTATTCCTCCACTCTATATATGGTTAGTTTTCCATTCTTCCTTCAACATAAAGTGAATCATTCCCTCTCCACAACTCCATCATTTCTAATTGATTTCTACCACTTCATATATGTTGCTGGCATCTCTGAATCGTACCCTTACCCAAAATCAGTACAGAGCTCACATCACCCATTCCTGTCGCCATACACCCAATATTTCCCATTGAGATAGAAAGCAATCCAACTCCGTTCCCATCCTATAACGCTGGTATACAGATTCATCACTATATAAAACTGGCATATTCCACTTCCATCCCTTCTATATATGTAGCTGGAATCACCAGTCTGTTCCCACCAATTGTAACTGTTGGACTTGCCTGGTCCACTTTGTATGTCTGACATTAATGGTTTCTATGTCCCCACAAAATGGATCTGATACTCCGAAACAAAATCTATGGCCCAGATCTGCATCATGATGGAGACCCTCTTTTGGAAGTGTCTGAAAATCATAAGCCTCCACAAGTCCGAACACAGCAATTCCCATTTTCACTGAAGTGTGAATGGGGTCAGGGGAAGTTCCGCCATTTAAAATCATTGGCTGCCTCCACTGAAATGGGATCTGAGTAGACTTGGAGTGTGAAACCCAAAGGGTGCAGATTAGACCTGGTAAGGACAGGTCTGAACTCTGGTGGATAATTTGGATAGTCAGGGTACCCCCTTGGATCTGGGCCAAGAATACCTTTGAGGGAGGACAGGTGCCCTTTGGGCTAGTTAAATGTAGGCATAAGTGTGCTAACAAAGTGAATTAATTCATTATTGTTGAGCTCATTGCACATGTCAGAGCATGTCAAAGGGCACTGTAAGAGTTCTCTAGAATTTCAAAGAATAAAAGGTGATCTCATTGAAATCTACAAAATATTTAAAAGGGATACACAGGATAGATACAAGATGTTTCCTCTGGTTGGGGAATCTAGAAACAATTTCAAAATAAGGTGGAAGCCAATTGGAATTAAGACGAGGAGAAACCTTTTATTCAAACAGTTGTGAATCTTTGGAATTCTCTATCTGAGAGAGCTGTGGAAGCTCAGTCACCAGGTAGAGATTGACAGATTTCTAAATGCCAATGACAAATGAGATATGGGAGGGGTGGGTAGTGTGGAAAAGAGAAATTGAGATAGATGAGCAGCCATGATCATATTGAATGGCAGAGCAGGCTCAGTGGCCTACTCCTGCTCTTATATCCTCAGTCACTTAAACATTCTGCCCTTTAAATCCTCAGAAAAAAAGATCTGCAGTGTTAAAAAAGCTTGCTATTGCACAGTTGATTGACATTCGCCCAAGAGATTCTACTACTGATTGAGTTCACAACTATCCATTATCACAGTAGAGTGTCTGCCATTTCACAGTTTGACTGACAGCTACAAATGGTTTAGACACTACCAAAGTGGGACCATGAATTCTAGTTCTTGTTGGTTAAGGGATTATGAAATTGAATGAAATGTTCATTGTTATGAGGCTTTACTTATCTGATGAAATGTAAATATAATAAATGGGTTTTTATGAATGAATGTTTTATTCAATATGGTGAATCATCTCTGCCTGGATCCCAAGATCTGCCCAGTCTTCTTCCAGAGCTGGCAGTCGCCTCAGTTCTTCCAGAGTTGCCTGTCCCATCTTCTAATCCAGCCCCACAACCTAGCTCAAAAATCCACCATCTGGGCATCCATTTTTAAAGGTCAGGTTCCCAGAGCCAGGAATTCTCCCACCTCTGCAGACCCAACCCAGCTTGTGGACAAAGTTCCTGGCCTATGTTTCTTCCCCAATATTTAAAGCTGGCTCTTCCTAGTCTCCCTTACCCATTTCTATAGCTGGCATCGTCCCTGCTCCCTCAGAGGGGCATTTAATTATGGAGAGTTTCATTTAATAGTCTCACATTCAGTTTAAATGGCTGGAGTCTGAGTAAGAGTGGATTAGGATAACGAAGGAGAAAGATACTCTAACTGGCTGATTCCACGCTTACCTCATCCAGAGGCACGTTCCTGATTGGTGTTCCATTGATTTCCAGGATCCTATCACCAACATGAATGGAGTTTTTCACATCTGGACTGATGCAGTCCGCATCGACTCTACAACAAAAGCCATTATAGTTAGGAGCTTCTGATAGGAGGGAACAACAAGATTATTCTCGACTAGATCATTGGGACCTGCAAGTTTTTCCACCCCCATCTCCTCTGTTCAGAATCCTCATGGTTTTGAATACCTCTGTGGAACCTCTTCTCAACCTTCTTTTCTCCAAGAATAAAAAACAGACCCACCTTCTCCAACTTCCTACATAATTGATGTTCCTTGTCCTCAAAATCATTCTCTCATTCTTATAATAAAACGATGGTACTAACCATTCCAACAGACTTTCCTCCATATATAGTTGGCATCTGCTTCAGTATTTAGGGTTATTTTTTAGATTATATATGATCGACTCCTCCCATCTCTCAGTTGCGATTTTGGGATATGGGGAGAAGGTAAGCAAGAGTTTAACATGCCAGAATTTGTACGTCTTGCTGAGTCCATTAACGATAAACAACTGACCATTTCCTGCCTTCATTGATCTACTGATGCAAATAATTTTCTGACAGCATTGGTACACCCCGGGCATCACTGAATAAAACCAAACAAATCAAACACAAGCCACACTAATGTCATGGCTACCAGATAAGTACACTCTGCAGCCAGGCTTTACTGATGGTGGAGGGAAGTTTGTATTTAAGCCAATGGGTGGAGCGCCAATCAAGTGGCTGCTTTTTTGTCAGCCAGTGGCTCATGTTTTGAGTTCCCAAGGCCTCTATAAGGAGGAAAAGTGAGGAGTGATGAAATTCTTTCCGCTTGCTTAGAGCTTCAGCAACATCAAGAAGTTTGACGCCATTCAGGACAAAATCCTGGAATCAGCAGCACTGTGAGAGCACTTTCGCCACATGGGCTGCAACGGTTCAAGAAAGGCCACCATCCTTACCTGAAAACCAGATAGAGATGGGCAATAAATGCCAGTCTTTCTAGTAAAACTCACGAGAAAAGTGAGGAAAAAGCTACTTATCTTCTGATTTTCTTCCGCCAATATTTTGATAGAGAGGTTGTTAAGATAACAAAGGGTGGAGTCAAGCAGCAGCTAATTTACAGAAAATTCCAACAATTAACTACATAAATAGTCTTGAAATATAGTTGGACCACTTTCCCCACGAGTACTACTAAACAATGCTCTATAACAGAGAGCTGGGTCCGCATCCAAATGTTTCCCAGCTGTGATTCAGATGTCCCAGGAGTATCCGTATGGAAAACAAAAATCAGGAAGTTCAGCAACCAAAAAGAAAACAAAGCAGAGACACGGATATTGGGATGTGTGAATCTAATGTTAAAACTAGATTTCCATCTCTTCCCAGGCAAACCTTTTGCACTTAGTGCATAATGCTGTTGACACCATCCCCAGAAATTCAGACCACTCAGCCCTGACCTTTATCAGCGCAAATCACCAACTAGAATACAGACAAAATCTCAATACTGCAGAAATCCCTACAGTATAGACCAGCTACTGGCACTATACTTTCTGTCAGCTTCAGCCAGAACCAGCTGTGTCACCAAAACTTCCCTGGTGTCCAGATGTTTGACATTAAGCATGCTGAATATGCTTCCAATTTACGAAGAAACTGATTAAATATGAAGTTAAGCTGTTATTAATTAGTTACCATAATTGCTGGCTCAGCCTTTTGCTGCGTATTTGATAATGTTCACCTCACAACGTGTGCCACATTCCGAGGGTTACCCGAGAACCAAGTCGCTGCTCATGCTGCAGGCAACTGCGATGCCCATTTTGAGCTACACATTCAAGTTGCTCAGATTCCCCCCACCATATCAACTGAGGCAAAAGTCACTGGTTGCAGAGTAGCTGCAAAGTGCAGGTATCCATCGACACCTCACCCACCATGTGTGGCAGTAACAATCTCTTCCCGATTATAGTCATCATTCTCAACTTACTCCTTCACCCGCACGGTGTGCACATGTTCTGAAGAGGAACTCCTGGGACTGCAGGGCTGATCGATAGACACAGAGAGGCCTCGCTTTCCCTCCGTGGAGGCTGGGATTGAAACCAATGTCACAGTGTGTGGGATCTGAGGGCAGGGAGAAGCTGGGAGAATCTGTTCAATCACAGGTGTGACTATCGTCTGATAATAACAGCAACCACTGCAGGAGACACAAGCAGGTAAAATGCATGAATATAAAACAGCAGCATAGATAGTTACCAAACTGTGTTAAAGATCTAAAATTGTGTCTTTGAGATACTAGGTTTCACATTAGATTGCCCTATATTCATTACCTAATCTGTGCCAAGACAATTAATCTCCATTTGGGGAAGAGGAAGGGGGAAAAAAAATCTCCTGTTGCTGCTCCTTGCAGAGTCAAAAACAGGCTAGAGTGGATAGGTTAGCCATGAGGCCTTTTGTGGTCGGTTAGCAAGAGGTGGGGGGGGGGGAAAACTAGCAACAAGGAATGTTGATGTGCCTCGAACACTGCTTACTATATCCAAGCTGCTTCCACACGGATCCTCTCAATGTAATCAGGGAAAATAGTTCCTCCTGCTCTATAGCAATTAGAAAAATAGGCAAGAGCCACAGAATAATTTAAACAGGTTTAAATTTATGGACAGAAGACCTGGAACAAATTGCATGCATGGAGACATTATCAGTATAATGCAAGCCATACAGGAATCACACGGTGTCAGATTTCAGCACGTTAATAAATGTTCCGTGCATCAAGAATTATTTAACATTGAAATGTGTAACTGAACATCCTTCCAATACTGAAAACCCCAGACTGGCTCACAGAATCCCTACAGTGCAGGAGGAGGCCATTCTGCCCATTGTGCCTGCACCGACAACAATCGCACTCAGGCCCTATCCCTGTAACACCACCATTTACCCTGCTAATCTCCCTGACACTAAGGGGCAATTTAGCATGGCCAATCAACCTAACCTACACATCTTTGGACTGTGGAAGGAAACCCATACAGACACGGGGAGAACATGCAAACGCCACACAGACAGTCACCCGAGGCTGGAATTGAACCCAGGTCCCTGGCTCCTTGGATATCTAATGAAATACCAAATATAATCGAACTAGTTTAAAATCACAAAACTCAAAAGAATTAACCCCATCAACAGTTTATCATGTAATACTAAATATAATGGAGACTTAGCTTAGGTATCTGGCCCCCACACACTGTTCTTACCAATAGAGCTTGGAGCGTTCTACCAAAGCATACGTGTCTCCGTCACCAATAAATGCACCACATTTGAGGCACACAAAGCATTCTGGGTGGTACTTGTGTTCTCCGGCCACCTGGAAGATTAACAAGCAAAGATTCACACAGTGCAGATTGACACACCCAGCTGGTTAATGTGGCACTGCCAAGGATAACTGGAAGTGATGTTGTTGTTGGGAGTTGAGGTGCTTACCTTCCTGGAACACATTATGTCGATAGAATGATTGAACTATAGTTTAACTGTGCATTCTAGCACCATCCAATGTTATATTGTGTTAGAAGGGCCAGAACTGGGCACAGTTCACATGGCCAGTGTCTTTAATCTGTATCCTTTCCTGAGCTCTCCCCCCTCCTCCCAGATCAGATGCGGGGGGGGGGGGGGGGGGGGGTTTGGGGGGGAGGGGGGGGGGGGGGTTTGGGGGGGAGGGGGGGGGGGGTTTGGGGGGGAGGGGGGGGGGGGGGGGGTTGGGGGGGAGGGGGGGAGGTTGTAGGTAATTTCTGCCCAGCGATTACATCAGTCATTCCATGTGCATCCGCGTAAGAATGGAATTCAACTAATTGCACTCCAGCTTCACAGCCTCAGAACCGCACTGTGTTCGTGTGAGCAGTTAGACACGGCACTCTGAGTTTGTTCATATCTGCCAAAGCACATGCGTGACAATTATCCCACAAATTCATGCAAGATGTCCTTATTTAAGGAGGGCATTTTAGAAAACACATGCAATTCATTACAGCCTCACCATTCTTCATGCAGACCACTTACCATGATCAGCCCTTTGGTGATGCGCTCACAGCAGCCGTGGCATAGTTCCCCAAAATGGGCCCAGTAATCCTTCTTACAATAGAGCCGACCCTCCTTCTCATAATACCAGTGAGAGAGTGAAATGTTACACTCACAGCACCTGTACAGACAGAAACAGGGAATGAGCCAGGTTACCTGTCTGAGCTGCTGCCTTTCCTTCAGGTACTGAGTTCAGTGCCACTCACTCTCATACTCCAGCATCTGCTGAGTTATAAATCCAAATAAAATTAAACACATCAAACAGCGCCTCAGTTAAATAACACATGAATGCATTTACAACATATAATTCAAGGTGGCACTGATTCACCACCACCTTCAAGGGCAACAAATGTGGGCCTTGCCAGCGATGCCCATGTCACAAAATGGAACACGTGTGAACAGATCGAGTGACCTCGGGCACCAAGCAAGTTCTGAAGCAATGAACTGACATCGGTACCAATCTCTGAGCATCTGACCAACATGACAAATCTGCTAGACATCCTAGTATCCATGACAATTGCTGACTTCTTTCTGACTTGGATTGCAGTGTAAGTGACAACATGAAAGGGTTGCAATTTCAGACGTTGCTTCATCAGCATGCGGAGGGTGCAGAAGGCCCCTGTGCACTTCAATGCTAAACAGAGGGGAGGGTGCTGTTCAATGCTAATCATTAAACCGGGAATAGTTGCTAATGGCTGATTTGGAGAACTTCCTGCTGCAAAGGTTGTAAAGAATGGTGAAAATTAACACCTCATCCTTACCAGTCCTTTTCAGCTGGACACTCGAGTCTTTAAAGTGAGTTAGCCAGAATTTTAAGATACAAATCGGATGCCTAACGCTGATTTTAAAAGCAAAATGCTTTTCGACTTTTACTAGAGCCCTATCAATGATCACAGTAATCATGGAGCCGATTAAAGTTTCTCATTGTCAGAGCACAATCCGGGACCTCCCCCACTGTTTCTGATCTTGCCCCTCCCTCTGCAAGCATCAATCACTATAGCAGCATCTTGGATAGTTAAACATCCCACGCAGGGAACATCAGTCAAAGGATCTGGGATCAGCAGAAAGATTCGGCAGCCAGACAATGAATACTGCAGGGTTTAAATGTGCTCCTCCGCAGCCAGGCAAGAATAGTCAGGCACTTGTACATCCATTCCTCCCACCTCTTATACGACAGGGAGCAGGGTCCCAGCCACCAGGCTAAGGAAGCGACATTATTCAGTGTTAATTTCATCGAAGCTTCAGAAGAAATTGGATCTGTCAAAGATGGGAATAAAGCACAGCTCTGACCCATGACCTCTGGACCAATTGGCGTCTTGGAGGTCAATGCAGTGATTACCCCTTCCTTCTCTATCTGCAGTCAGCAGCACCTGCTGGCCAACTATGCACGCACCCGGAGTTAGAGAGAATAGCTCTGAAAAGAAACTGGCACAAGCAGCCAATCATCTCTGGCTGCAGGCACAGTGGTGAGGACTGGAAAGTTTCCATCTTTTATTTTAAAAAGTAAGAGAGAGAAAGGGATAATGTGGGTAATTACAGGCCAATCAGTCAAACCTCAGTGGTGGGAAAAATAACAGGGAAAATTTTGAGAGGCAGTGTGACACAGATTGAACAAGCGGGATCAGCATGCACTTAAAGGAAAGCTTGTCTCTGCCTAACTCAATTGAATTTTGAGGTAACAAGGAGGGCTGAGTTTAGCACATTTGAACTAGTCTACCACGGCTTTAAAACAGGACGTTTAACCTTACCCCACCATGGCAGAATGGTCAGAGTAGCGAGAGGCCAATAATTACGGGGGTAATTATTCCAGCCATACCAGTCTACTGGGAAATATCAAATTGGATCAAAACTGGCTCAGTGACAGAAAGCAAAGGGTAATGGTCGACAGGTGTTTTTGTGACTGGAGAGCAGTTTCCAGTGAGACTTTGCAGGACTCAGTACAAGATCCAGAGCTTTTTGTAATGTCGATATACATTAGCGCGTTAGACTTAAATGGAAAGGAGCATGATAAAGAAGTCTGCAAATTGGCAGTGCACAAACTGTAGTCTGCAAGAAGTTATCAATGGATTGATCAGGTGGGCGGAGAAATAGCAACTAGAATACAATCTGGAGAAGTGAAAGATATCACATTTGGGGAGGGGATACACAATGAATGGTAGGATTGTGAGGATTGTGGAGGAAGAGGGGGACCTTGGAGCACATGTCTACAGATCCTTGAAGGTAACAGGTCAGGTCGATGAGATGTGACAGTTGAGGCAGCACATGGGATACTTTCCTTTATTGACCGAGGGCACAGAATACACTTGCAGGGAGGTTATGCTGGAGCTGTATCAAACACTAATTATACCCACAACTGGAGTACTGCACAGTTCTGGTCAATGTACTTGAAGAAGGTGATCAGGCTAGGAAGGGTACAGAGGAGAATTACAAGGACACTACTGCGAATATAGAATTTTACTACAAGACTGGGGTCATGTTTTTTGGAAGTAGGGAAGAAGCTGAGGGGATATTAAATTTTATAAAATTGAGAGGGGCCGAGATAGAATTGACCCATTTCCCTTAGCAGAAAGATCAATAACCAAAGGGCATAGATTTAAAGTAATTGGCAGGAGGGATTAGAGGGCAGTTGTGGAGAAATGATTTAGGGAACTGGAATTCACTGCTTGAAAGGGTGGGAGGGGAAAAAGGCCGCAATACATTTACAAAAATCATTGGATTAAGCCAGATAGTTTTTTCTGGCTGGCACTGACACAATGAGCCAAATGAACACAAGAACTAGGAGCAGGAGTCGGCCATCTGGCCCCTTGAGCCTGCTCTGCCATTCAGTAAGATCATGGCTGATCTTTTTGTGGACTCAGCTCCACTTACGCGCCCGCTCACCATAACCCTTAATCCCTTTACTGTTCAAGAATCTATCTTTGCCTTAAAAACATTCAACAAGGTAGCCTCAACTGCTTCACTGGGCAGGGAATTTCACAGATTCACAGCCCTTTGGGTGAAGATCCTTCTGTGCTGTATATTTTCTCCGTTTCAGACAGAGTTCCATGCACAAAGTGCAACCTGACCTCTAGTCACTGCTTTGTCAGTAGGTGAAATAAATGATCAGGTGTTTTTAATATTTCCAGTAACAGCTCAGAGAACTTCCACTTTTAAAAATAGAAATGTTCTTTCACTTGAATGATTCCTGTGAAACCACAGGTGGACGGTCCTGGCACCATTTTGTCATAGAGGGCATGGAGTTCCTGTCAATCTCCTGACAGCAATCTATACTGTCATTGGCTGTTACCAATTCTGCAGCTTTTGGAGAAATTCCCTCAAAACGCAGCCTGTACAGGTTGCCCCACACAAGAGACAATATAGAGAGACTGGTGTGGTTGTAATAATTACCTTGGTGAAATCACTTAGTCAGTACATTGGTCTGGGTTTCAACTTGCGATTTCCCCCAAAAAATGACCCAACCTCCTGCCTCATAATTCCAGCAAAATCCTCCTTGAATATTCAGGAAGCTAAGTGCTGGTCAAATACAGGAAAGTGCAAATATCAATGGCCTTCACTTCAAATGTTCAGTACGATTCACATCCAATAGCACCATCATCACTGAATCCACCGCTATCAACATCCAGAGGATTACCATGAACCAGAAACTCAACTTGACCAGCCATGTAAATACCGTGGCTACAAAAGCAAGTGAAAGGTTCAGAATTTTGCAGTAACTCATCTCTTCACTCCCCAAAGCTGTCCACCATCTTTCAGGCACATATCAGGAGCACGATGGAATACTCCGCACCAAGAAACTCAACATCATCTGAAAAAAGCAACCCACTTGTCCAGCACTCCATCCACCACCTGAAATAGTCACATACTTCTCATAGAATCATAGAACCCTACAGTGCAGAAAGAGGCCATTCAGCCCATCGAGTCTGCACCAACCACAATCCATCTCCAACTGGCGTGCAATTGGCGTGCAACTGGCATGCAATTCTCCAACTGGCGTGCAGTGGCAGCACTGTATCATCTGCAAGATGCATTGCAGCAACTCACCAAGGCTCCTTTAATGGCACCTTCCAAACCTGCAACCTCTATCTAGAAGGACAAGGGCATCAGATGCATGGGAATACCGCCACCTGCAAGTTCCCCTCCATTGACCCCACTTGAAAACACATTGCCGTTCCTTCATTGTTTCTCAAGTGAAAATCCTGGAGGCCCCCCTGGAATAGCACTGTGGGTATGTCTACACCACATGGACTCCAGTGCTTCAAAGCGGTAGATGAGTGCCATCTTCTCATCAGCAATTAGTGATGGGCAATAAATGCTGGCCTTCCTGTACGGGTCACATTCCATGAACAAAAAAACTTAAAGAAAGCAAGTCAATAGTCAGCAACTGAACTAGTCAGCAACAAGGGGGCGGCACGGTAGCACAGTGGTTAGCACTGTTGCTTCACAGCTCCAGGGACCTGGGTTCGATTCCCGGCTTGGGTCACTGTCTGTGTGGAGTTTGCACATTCTCCTCGTGTCTGCGTGGTTTTCCTCCGGGTGCTCCAGTTTCCTCCCACAGTCCAAAGATATGCGGGTTAGGCTGATTGGCCATGCTAAAATTGCCCTTAGTGTCCTGGGATGCGTAGGTTAGAGGGATTAGTGGGTGGATATGGGGGTAGGGCCTGGGTGGGATTGTGGTCGGTGCAGACTCGATGGGCTGAATGGCCTCTTTCTGTGCTGTAGGGTTTCTAAGATTAAACCTAAATTTAAAAATTCAGCAGACATTTCAATCACCAAGCTACAAACTGAACTAGCCAACGCACTAAAGACCAGCTGGGATAGGTTTGAAGATCAATGTAGGAAAGGGGCCTCAAATTAAGCCCACATTCACATGTTGAACAAATTGCTGGAAGTCAAAAAACCTTTCATTCCCCATAATTACTGGCAACCACCCGAACCTGGGTAGTGATCACACTGTGGGAGACAAAACCTGACTGAAGACAGTGGGCTGAACATTCCTACACACATTCTTTTGAGATTTAAGAAAGCACTTTCTGCGTGATAGCGAGCTATAACTTTGTGTAGTGACGACAAACTACCTCATGGCCAACATGTTCAACATTGCAGATAGGATGCAATGGGATGCAGGAGTTAGGCCCTCAGAATAGGAGTATGTTCAGAGACTTCATGACGAGCATTGAGACCAGAACTTGGACTATTGGAGCCCACCTGAAAAAAGATAGTGAGAGGCCCCTGTGCAGAGTCTGGGCAGTGTATGAGGAACCTGCTCCAATGAGTGGCAAGGGGCTGATACTGTATTGAAGTCTGAGTTGACAAGATTTTCATAGAATCATAGAAACCCTACAGTACAGAAAGAGGCCATTCGTCCCATCGAGTCTGCACCAACCACAATCCCACCCAGGCCCTACCCCCATATCCCTACATATTTTACCCGCTAATCCCTCTAACCTACACATCCCAGGACACTAAAGGGCAATTTTAGCATGGCCAATCAACCTAACCTGCACATCTTTGGACTGTGGGAGGGAACCGGAGCATCCGGAGGAAACCCACGCAGACACGGGGAGAATGTGCAAACTCCACACAGACAGTGACCCAAGCCGGGAATCGAACCCAGGTCCCTGGAGCTGTGAAGCAGCAGTGCTAACCACTGTGCTACCGTGCCTCCCAAATCATTACACCTAAAAACCAGCAGAGTACAAATACTATGAGGCAACCACTACTTTGAGAGCAAGAATGATGGTATAACAACAAAAACACCATATTTAACACAAGTCGAGTGTAAAAAAAAATCCCAAAGCACTTCACCAAATGAGGAAACAGACATTGAGCCAAGACAAAATATAAGGAAGAGAAACATTGGTCAAAGGAGTCCTTAATGCAGGAGGAAGCGGCAGAGTTTAGGGAAGACATGGGTTCTTGGTAGCTAAAAGCACAGCCACCCATGTTGGAGTAAAGGCCAGGAGTGTATACACCAGATAGAAAAGTCAGTAGAGGGGAGAGTTTAGCGAAGATAATTTGTAAGGCTGGATGAAGTTAGAAAGACATGTTTAAACACAAGAATGGAATTTTAAATCTGAAGACCTGGGGCAAAACGTAGGTTAACAAGGGCAGAGACAAGCAGGATGTACACGCAGATGGTTTATGGGCTGCAGAGATTTAGGAAGTATCATTTACGGTGGGTGGGAGGCTGTTTAGACAAGCACTGAATGAGACAAGAAGGTGGAATTAGGTGACCTTTGAGATGGAGAAGACATAGGACTCGAAGAGACATAGGACTCGAAGCAGAGTTTGGAGTATAGAATACTGAGGTTACAAACAGGCTGATTCCATCTAAGACAGCAACCAGGGTGGGCACTGGAGCTGACAGCAAAAATATCAGGATTGTTTTTTGCTAGCAGGATGAAGGCTTCGGTCTGTCACTCCCTTGGATGCTTTACAGCAAGATTTCTTCCAACTGATGTAATGACTCCAGCGTTAGCTCAAGTGGCTAGATGGGCTGGTTTCTGATGCACAATGATGCCAACAGCGTAGGTTCGGTATTCATGAAGGCCCACCTTCTCAACCTTGCCCGAGGTGTAGTGATCCTCAGGTTAAATCGCCACAAGTCAGCTCTCCCCTTTTACACACTGCTGCCCACTGCCCAGCTAGACATTCACTGCATTGCTGCCCACTTCCCAGAGAACCAGATATTCATTGCGCTGCTGCCCACTGTCCAGACAGCCAGACTCACACTGCATTTCTGTTCCTTCACTGATACTGAACCTTTAAACTGTGCACCATCTCAGCACCCTGATCAAACTAGGCTCAATGTAAAATCAGATCCTCTGACCAAAACAAGGTTGAGGCAACAAAGTTTTAAACTGGACAGTTGAGAACTCATCTATTTTTATCTGATGATGTACGGTGGGGACAAGGATGAGGGACCAGCACCACATCCCCATCCCTAAAACTTCCCCCTGGACTTTCCTCCCATTCATCCTACCACATACAAATGCCACTGTGCTTAGGAAAAGGGAAGAGAGTCAGTGTTAGGAACCTGGCTGATTCCCACTCCTGAAGTAACAGACCAAAAAAAGAAAGAGATGGTGGTATAGTAATGTCACTGGGCTCATTACGCAGTGACCCAGGCAAATGCTCTGGGGTCATGGGTTCAAATCTCACCACGACAGCTGCTGGAATTTAAATTAAACAAAAAAAAAATCTCAAATTGAAAAACTATTCTCGTAAATGGTTATCATGAAGCTATAATCAATTGGCATCTAAGTAACATCCTTTCGGTCAGGAAATATGCCATCCTTACCTGGTCTAATCTGGTTGACATGTGACTCCAGACTCACACTAATGTGACTGACTCTTAACTGCTCTCAAGGGCAATTGGCGATGGACACAAATGCTGGCCTTGCCATCAACACCCACATCCTGAAAGGTTAAACACTAAGGTTTGGCGAGGATCAGGAGAGGTAAGCATCAAGAAACTGACACTTGCCCACCTCCCACAATGAACCTTTCACTGAAGCACGATTCAGTCAGTCATTTTTATATTTGATTCGAGGTTTTTAAAGGAAGTTTCTGGCCCTTTTAACAATAGCCTTGTCTCAGTGATGCAGCAAGTAAGCCACTGGGGTGCAGAACTGTTGGGTATAAATTTGTCACTACTGATGAACTACACCATCATCTAGTCTTCCTTAGGTACAGTTTTCCCACAAATTTGCTGGTGCCATTCTATCCCAAATCAATGCAATCACTGCTTGACTGGGCAACTGCTGATGGCAACTTACAGCTTTAAAAGGTGCAGTCGGTACCTGACTCTGCTACCATCTCTATAAAAGGTTGAAGTACAGCAACAGTAGGCAGCAACTGGGAAAAGAGCATGGCAATGGGACACAGACAGGAGGAGAGTTGCTTCCAGCAGTAACCTCTACAAAGAGCTGAAAGGTTAACATGGATCTTAGTCTTTGACACTTGATGAGCATTTTTTATTTATTACAGGATGTGGGCATCACTGGCAAAAGTAGCATTTATTGCCTGTCCCTAATTGTCCTTGAAAAAAGGTGATGGTGAGCCACTGACTTGACAACTGAGAGGCTTGCTCGGCCATTCCAGGAGGCAGTTAAGAATCATTCACATTGCAGTGTGCCTGGAGTCACGTGTAGGCCAGGCAAGGCAGATCTTCTTCCCTCAAGGGCATCAGTGAAGCAGATATGTTTTTACAACAATCCAGTAGTTTCATTGTCTTTATTACTTAATGGGTGGCACGGTGGCACAGTGGTTAGCACTACTGCCTCACAGTGCCAGGGGCCCCTGTTCAATTCCCAGCTTGGGTCACTGTCTGTGCGGAGTCTGCACATTCTCCCCGTGTCTGCGTGGGTTTCCTCCGGATGCTCCGGTTTCCTCCCACAGCCTGAAAGAGGTGCTGGTTAGGTGCATTGGCCATGCTAACTTCTCCCTCAGTGTACCAGAACATGTGCCGGAGTGTGGCGACTAGGGGATTTTCACAGCAACTTCATTGCAGTGTTAATGTAAGCCTACTTGTGACACTAATAAAATAACCGAAACAAGCTTTTAAATCCAGATTTATTTAATTTAATCTCCACAGCTGCTGTGGTGGGATCTGAATTCATGCCTCTGGATCAGCAGTCAAGGTCTTTGGATTACCACAGCCTTATAACAGCTATGCTCCCACCGAATTTCTGATAATGTTAGGGGTAACTCTCCTTGGAGCTCAGCTACTCACCTGACTCCCTGGTTTGAGGAACGTACCCTGTAGCAGCGAGTCAGCATCATCTTCTGGGTAACAACACTCCCAAGTTCTTGTTTCCCACCACGGAGTAAGTTCTAACACTCTGCAGGGAAATCCCACTGAGACAGAAAGCCTGCAGCAGAAGTGGCAGCTCGTGGACTCTGCAGACACTTGCCTGGACGCTGTGTCTCCAAAATTAGCCCTTCTAAATCAGCCAGAATTGGTCTGACAACAGCAACCAAACCCACTTCCTACTGCAAACCATGTCACAGAGTATCAGATAGAGTGTGCGCGTGGGTGGGTGGGTGGGGTGACGATGCTGAGGAGAAGTGATCATTGAATACCCCCCCTTGCTCCAACCAAAATGCCAAACAGCTTTCAGAACACAATTTACATTTCTGCACCAATTTCTTTATGACATCAAGGAGGAACTGATTTGGAGAAGTCAATCTGGAAGTGGACTGGATTCACAATGACGTAATTTCCTAGGCTTCCAAAATTGACATATTTTACAATCTTACCCCACCTTTTAAGACCCAATCAGACAGTTCCCGTCTCCTAATTCTAATGTCGCTTATTCACACAGCTGATGTGGATAGAAGTCACTCATTTAGTGCAATGAGGTTTGCACAAACTGTGGCCACGCGCAGCACTCTGGCACTTGACATTCCGGAAACTCCATTCTATTTGTCATTGTATTTCCCAGCTAGTCTCGGGATGCCAATAATTCAGGAATTAAAGACCAGTAACTTGGACACTTCTGAAACCAACCTGGAGGGAAAAATCAGAGTGAATTAACAAAGTGCTTCCCCTCCCCCATCCAATTTTCTTCAAATATTTCTGTATCGGAGAGTGGGGAAATGATGGTTTAACTGGGCAGGGCAGTTGGAAGAGTGAGGTCATGACAAAAATCTCCAAGATTATATCCAACCCGAGTTGGCAGCCTTAAGCCTGCCCAGCTTGAATTTTGAAAGCAAGGAGGATTGGCCTTGGTGCTGGTTTGTGTTTTGGGAAATGAAACCTTTACCAAGTGTACTACCTGGTTTGACATAATCACACGATTCTGCCATAAGGCAAGCTCAGTGTAGGCTGCCACGTTTGATCAGTTCGATAGCCCTCGCACTGAGAGTACACTGAAGTACTGCTGTCCTCATACATGAAATGCGATGTCAGAAGTGGTTTTTAAACCCCAGAAATGGTGCAATGATACAGTTCAGAAAGGCACAAATGTTCAAATCTGAACAAAAGTTCAGGAAAAGCACTGAGCTAAAGTAAAATGACAAAGCAATAGCAGACAAAATGAAAGCAATCACATACTGAAGGCTGCAAGTAAATGCTAGGTGAGTGAACATGGGAACCTTTGGAAACTTTCCAATCCCATCTCCAGTCAAAATGAATGGTAATGGCAGAATTGGCAGTCATTCCACATACAATGGCAAAACAATGAGATTGCAACAGACTTAATTAACAAGCCTGAACTGATTAAGAGTAACCACACTTAACAGTGCTGGAGAGAGACTGCTACAAGGTGTATACCACGAATCTAATCTACAAAAGCAGGAATTCTCAACCATTTATACAGGCGGAACAGACAGATACGATCAATTGGTGAAACTGCTCAGGGAGAAGGTATCTCACTGGGTGTACAGAATATAAAACTACCATCAAACCCAGAGGTCCATGAATCCCCAACAACTGCAATGGAACAACAGTCACCAAGAGCCACAGGAGAAATACTCTCCAGACAAGCAACATCACCCAGATGAACAGCCAAAGTCAATGCGCATGCGTCTATTAAAGAAGCTTGCATGGTTTAAAGACTGTTGGCACAATGCATATGCAGAGTCTGACTAGTGGAACAAATAGCCGTTAATACATGATAACAGTGGGTAACTTGGGTAATTCACAGTCACACATGATTGTGCATGCAAAGTTGTCTTTGTTCACTATAGAAAAGGGGTTTGATTTGGATCTTTTGTTTGGTATGAAAAGGGGGACATTTGGGTTTTGGGAAATGTAATCTTTACTAAGATTGGGCTTTGGTGACTACTGTTCGTTACTAAGTGTAATATATGACTTTCCATAGTCGCGTGACTCTGCCACTGTCAGCTGTCATATCTGATCCATTCAATGTAACCTCTGAACAGAGAACACATTGAAGTAGCATTACTGTCCTTATCTATGAAACAGTGCTGTTGTTGGCGGATCCATGCTTATGTCGCCTGAAAATTTTGAGATATTGCATTCAATTCCTTCGTCCAAATCATTAATGTATATTGTGAATAGCTCGGGTCCCAGCACTGAACCCTGCAGTATCCCACTATTCACTGCCTGCCACTCAGAAAAGGACCCATTTATTCCCACTCTCTGCTTCCTGTCTGCCTACCAGTTCTCTATCCACGTCAATACATTACCTCCAATCTTATGAGCTTTAATTTTGCTCACTAGTCTCATGTGGGACCTTGTCAAAAGCCATTTGATTTGATTTGTCACGTGTATTAGTATACAGTGAAAAGTATTGCTTCTTGCGCGCTATACAGACAAAGCATATTGTACATAGGGAAGAAGAGAGCGCAGAATGTACTGTTACAGTCACAGCTAGGGTGTAGAGAAAGATCAACTTAATGCGAGGTAGGTCCATTCAAAAGTCTGAGGCAGTAGGGAAGAAGCTGTTCTTGAGTCAGTTGGTACGTGATCTCAAAACTTTTGTATCTTTCCCCCCCGAATATCCGGGGTAAGTGGGTTCCTTAATTATGCTGCTTTTCCGAGGCAGCGGGAAATGTAGACAGAGTCAATGGATGGGAGGCTGGTTTGAATGATGGACTGGGCTTCATTCATGATCCTTTGTAGTTTCTTGCGGTCTTGGACAGAGCAGCAGCCATACCAAGCTGTGATACAACCAGAAAGAATGCTTTCTATGATGCATCTGTAAAAGTTGGTGAGAGTTGTAGCAGACATGCTAAATTTCCTTAGCCCCCTGAGAAAGTAGAGGCATTGGTGGGTTTTCTTAGCTATAGTGTCGGCATTTGGGGGGGGCGGGGGGGGGCAGGACAGGTTGTTGGTGATCTGGACACCTAAAAACTTTAAGCTCTCGACCATTTCTACTTTGTCCCCATTGACATAGGCAGGGACATGTCCTCCACTACCTTCCTGAAGTTGATAACTATCTCCTTCAATTTGTTGACATTGAGGGAGAGATTGTCATTGCACCATCTCACCAGATTCTCTATCTCTTTCCTGTACTGTGTCTCGTCATAGTTTAGACTGGACAGGCTTGATGCGGGAAGAATGTTCCCGATGTTGGGGAAGTGCAAAACTGGGAGGGTCACAGTCTAAGAATAAGCGGTAAGCCATTCAGGACTGAGATGAGGAAGAACTTCTTCACTCAGTTGTGAACCTGTGGAATTCTCTATCACAGAAAGCTGTTGGGGCCAGTTTGTTAGATATATTCAAGAGGGAGCTGGACATGGCCCTTGTGGCTAAAGTGATCAAGGGGTATGGAGAGAAAGCTGGAATGGGATAGTGAAAGTGCATGATCAGCCATGATCATATTGAATGGTGGTGCAGGCTTGAAGGGCCGAATGGCCTACTCCTCTTTTTTAATGTTTCAAAGTAGGTTACTTTAAATATGAGGCTTCTCAAATCTTTTAGTGGGTGTATTAACAGCTAGCCTCCCAAAACATCCATCCTATTCAATAGTTAATTCCAGGTTTATTACACTAACTATTAAAGTTATACAGCACTCAATCAATACTGTCCCAGTCAACTTCCTTGCTGAGGCATCCCACTGCTTTCCTGTTTACCTTAGGAAACATTATGACCAGTTATAGTTATACCCTTCAAGATGGTTATTGAACTCTCCAAGACGTCCAACAAATGTACATCTAAAATGGAGGGGAAAATGGGTTTAAACTGCGTGCAGTCAAGAATCCATGGCACAAACTTTGCTGTGATCAAGAAAAACTTGGGATTCCCTCGAGACTCAATAAATGAAGACCAGAGGTGTATTTGAAAATCAGTTTAAAAAAGCGCAAGTATAAAGACATGGAATGCACACTTAAATGCAGGAAGGGGACTTGGTCAGCATGATACACACTGCTATTTCCTGAAAAACTATCTACATATTGTGCTCTGCTAGACTGTTCCTCCCGCTGCACCAGACTGCAATGATAGTTCCACAGCCCTCAGGTATTTCAAACAAACAGTCCTTCATCTGTGAGCAGAGAGGGGGCAGGTCATTCACCCAGAGGCTGACAGTCCAATATCATCGTGTCCTTAAATTTCAACACTCACACTTCATAGCAGGAGCTGACAGGACAGCAATCAAGAACAGGCGCCTTGATAATTTTAAACTATATGCACTAGACCACAAATTAGACTAAAGCTTTCTTTGCACTGGCCCATAAAACATCCCCAGGAGAGCTACAGCATGGGTTAGGTTTCTTCAAACGCTCCATCATGAACTCCCGCAATTATAAATATTTTTTCTAAAGTTGGGGGGCAGGAGGCTATGGGGTTTAGTCAAAGCCTGGTCAAAACAGCATTTGGAAGACACCCAAGCAATAAACAGAGTGCAGAAGAATGCACGCAAGGGATGTAGGGCTAGGGGAAATAGTGGTAGTCTTGGCTCAGTTGCAACTCTCTTGCCTGAAGTCAGAAAGTTGAGGGTTCAATCCCCACTCAGACGGGAGCACACGGTGCAACATTGCTGGAGATTGTCAGTGGCACTGTCTTTTGCATAAGATGTTAAACCAAGACTCTGCCTGACCAAAGACCTTGTTTCCTCACCAACATTACTCTCTCATCTAACATTGCCATAAACCCATCACTTGGCCTTTATCTCTTTGCTGTACTTCAACAGTTGTGAAGCACTTCGAGCCATCTTGAGACTGTCAAATACCCCGTGGAGTTGTACAAACACCTCCATCTAGATTAGCTTTCTAGATTACATTCAGCAAATACCGATGGTAGCATTTGACAGACTGGCAGTAAGTCATTACTGGGACACCTCTTCAGGTACGGTGCCATTGTAAATCTCTTCTTTTATAGCTTAGGAGAATATCTGACATTACTCACAGCAGCCATCACTGACAGCCCTTTACTGTAAGAAGTCTCACAACACCAGGTTAAAGTCCAACCGGTTTATTTGGAATCACGAGCTTTCGGAACGCTGCTCCTTCACCAGGTGAGTGACTCACCCCAGTCCAATGCGGGCATTCCACATCATGGCAGTCCTTTATAGTCTAAAGGGCTCTTAATACATGTCAGAGGCCTATTACTTGTACCTCCTTGATACTCATCAATAGAACTACAGCAGGGGTTCCAAAACTGTGGTTTTCAGAAGTCACATCTGGGGTTGTGTGCTCTCCCTCCCGAGAGCAGTAATGGTGAATGTGGAGAAGTCACTGCCCAGACCAGGGGCACTGATGGGCCCACCCTGCATCGAATAGATCAACGCCGCCAACAGCACAAGGCAGATGGTGAGCTCAAAATGCTCTTTAACTTCAGAAAACACTTCTCACCGCGAGTGCCAAGCATGCCCTGGATGTTTGTGCATTGTCTTGGCACAAGCAAGGAGGCTGTGGCGTAGTGGTATTGTCACTGCAATCCAGAGGCCCAGGGTAATGTTCTGGGGATCCAGGCTCAAATCCCATCATGGCAGATGGTGAAACGTGAATTCAATAAAAAAGATTGACCATTTGATTCATTAACGCCTTTTAGGGAAGGAAATCTGCCGTTCTTACCTGGTCTGGTCTATGTGGCTCCAGATCCACAGCAATGTGGTTGACTCTTAAATGTCCCCTCAGGGGTGGGCAATAAATGCCGACCCAGTCAAGTACACCCACATCCCATGAACAAATAAACAAAAGCAGAGCTCAGCAAGAATGAATAACACCTTTGCAACTCTATGCTGGTTTATTACACCTTGTTAGGAACATCAATTCAAAGTACCAAATCCTGAACAGAATTTAATAGAACCACAAGAAAATACTTTACCCAGCTCTCTCTCCTCCCCCTCCACCCCACACACCGGGTTGAGAGTAATTCTCCTAAATTATAAAATAAAAGACTTACAATTAGTTTCTGAAGAGGTCTCTCAAAGTGTCATCTTATTGCCAGTATGTCTATTATATAGCCCTTGGTCAATATGACCCCTTCCCTTCTTGAGTTTACAAAGGACAAAGAAAATTACAGCACAGGAACAGGCCCTTCGGCCCTCCAAGCCTGCACCGACCATGGTGCCCGACTGAACTAAAACCTGCTACTTTTCCGGGGACCATATCCCTCTATTCTCATCCTATTCATGTATTTGTCCAGACGCCCCTTAAAACTCACTATCGTATCTGCTTCCACCACCTTCACTGGCAGCGAGTTCCAGGCACCCATCACCCTCTGTAAATAAAAACTTGTCTCGTACATCTCCTTTAAACCTTGCCCCTCACACCTTAAACCTATGCCCCCTAGTAATTGACTCTTCCACCCTGGGAAAAAGCTTCTGACTATCCACTCTGTCCATGCCCCTCATAATCTTGTAGACTTTTATCAGGTTGCCTCTCGACCTCCGTCGTTCCAGTGAGAACAAACCAAGTTTCTCCAACCTCTCCTCATAGCTAATGCCCTCCATACCAGGCAACATCCTGGTAAATCTTTTCTGTACCCTCTCCAAAGTCTCCACATACTTCTGGTGGTGTGGCGATCAGAATTGAACACTATATTCCAAGTGCAGCCTAACTAAGGTTCTATAAAGCTGCAACATGACTGGCCAATTTTTAAACTTAATGGCCCGGCCGATGATGGCAAGCATGCCGTATGCCTTCTTGACTACCTTCTCCACCTGCGTTGCTACTTCAGTGACCCGTGTACCTGTACACCCAGATCTCTTTGCCTATCAATACTCTTAAGGGTTCTGCCATTTACTGTATATTTCCTATCTGTATTAGACTTCCAAAATGCATGACCTCACATTTGTCTGGATTAAACTCCATCTGCCATCTCTCCGCCCAAGCCTACAACCGATCTATATCCTGCTGCAACCTCTGTTGGTTCTCATCGCTATTCACAAATCCATCAACCTTTGTGTCGTCCGCAAACTTACTAATCAAACCAGTTACATTTTCCTCCAAGTCATTTATATATATATTACAAACAGCAAAGGTCCCAGCACTGATCCCTGAGGAATGCCACTTGTCACAGGCCTCCATTCAAAAACACACCCTTCCACTGCTACCCTCTGTCTTCTATGACCGAGTCAGTTCTGTATCCACCTTGCAAGCTCACCTCTGATCCCATGTGACTTCACTTTCTGCACCAGTCTGCCATGAGGGACCTTGTCAAAGGCCTTACTGAAGTCCATGTAGACAACATCCACTGTCCTACCCTCAATCATCTTCGTCACTTCCTCGAAAAACTTGATCAAGTTAGTGAGATATGAACTCCCCTTCACAAAACCACGTTGCCTCTCGCTAATACGTCCACTTATTACCAAGTGGGAGTAAATCCTGTCTCGAAGAATTCTCTCCAATAATCTCCCTACCACTGACGTAAGGCTCACTGGCCTGTGATTACCTGGATTATTCTTGCTACCCTTCTTAAACAAAGGAACAACATTGGCTATTCTCCAATCCTCTGGGACCTCCCCTGTAGCCAGTGAGGATACAAAGATTTCTCTCAAGGCCCCAGCAATTTCCTCCCTTGCCTCTCTCAGTATTTTGGGGTATATCCCATTAGGCCCTGGAGACTTGTCTACCTTAATGTTTCTCAAGAACCCCAATATCTCCTCCTTTTTGATCTCAACATGACTCAAACTATATACATACCCTTTCCCAGATTTATCATCCACCAAGTCCTTTTCTTTGGTGAATACTGACTCAAAAGTACTCATTTAATATCGCGTCCATTTTCTCTGGCTCCATGCATAGATTCCCTCCCTTGTCCTTGAGTGGGCCAACCCTCTCCCTGGCTACCCTCTTGTCCTTAAAAATGTATAAAAAGCTTTGGGATTTTCCTTAATCCTGCTGGCCAATGATTTTTCATGACCCCTTTTAGTCCTCCTTACTCCTTGCTTAAGTTTCTTTCTACTTTCCTTGTATTCCACACTCGCTTCGTGTGTTCCCAGCCTCCTAGCCTTGACAAATGCTTCCTTTTTCTCTTTGACTAGGCTCACAATATCCCTCATTATCCAAGGTTCCCAAAACTTGCCGTACTTATCCTTCATCCTTACAGGAATGTGCCGGTCCTGAATCCCTAACAACTTACACTTGAAAGCCTCCCATATGCCAGATGTTGATTTGCCCTCGAACATCTGCCCCCAATCTACATTCTTCAGTTACATGCACCCTTATTTTTCAGAACTCCTCCCATTACACCATCCAATTGCATACCCATGGCATTTTGTTTCATATACTAGTACCAGCTGCTCCCAAGGTGCAAAGCCATCCCAGCTGAAGTCAGCCCCAGACACAGTTCTTGGTGAATATCTCAGGACCATGGCCTAGCAGCTCTGCCGGGAGGGGAACAAGTGCAAGACAGCAGGAGTGGGAGCGGGTGCGAGTGCGAGAGTGGAATCCTCCCTGGAAGGCAGAGACTCTGGTGGCTGATATGTGCTCAGGCCAAAGCCAATGTCCAGCTTGCCAAGGCTGCATCCATTCGCTACTGTGCAGTGCACAAGGGTCACTATATGGATCGAGGCTGGAGCCCTGGCCTATCTGACCACCTGTCGAGATCTTGGATTTGGCCAGCAATGAGGCCCAGGACAGCAAGATGACCCACGTCGCCCCCGACCATCTGAAGCCCACGATGATGAGGAGTTCACCAAACTGCTGGGGGTATTCACCATAGTCTAAGGCAGGGTCATGTTCAGCTAGTTCTTGCTGCTGCCCGAGAAAACCAGACAGTCTAGCAAGGCAAGAGGACAAGATTAGAAAAAAAAACAAGCAATAGGAAGGGGACCGGAGATTGGAGCAGCAACATGGGAGACACAGAATGTGATTCTGTCTTCAACACTCGCTGCTCCTCCACCAAAATACACAATGACGACTTGCTTGAATTTGCTGCCCCAGGCATTGAGTTTGCAGGACTATTTGCGAGGTGCATTTTGAACCCTGGTGGGGGGAGGGAGAAATGGGAAGAAGGACATGCACACATTCATCCATACAAATACAGGCCTGTTCACACATATACATGCACGCAGTGGGGGAAGAGGATGTTCATCCAGTCTCTTGAATACAACGAGTTTTGCTGAAGTCTGCAATTTTTTAATTAATTCACAGGATGTGGGACTTGCTGGCCAAGCCAGCATTTACTTCCCATCTCTAACTTCCCTCGAGAAGGTGGTGCTGAGCTGCCTTCTTGAAGGGACCACTGCAGCCTCAAGGGAAACTAGGAATGTGCAGTAAATGGTGGCCTAGCCTGGGACATCTACATCCCATTAAAAAATCCACATGATGTAGGTGCACTCACAATGCTGTTAGGGAGGGAGTTCCAGGAATTTGACTCTGACAGTGAAGGAAGGGTAGTATATTTCCAAGTCAGGATGATGTGTGGCTTGGAGGGGAACTTGCAGACGGTGGTGTTCCCATGTTTCTGTTGCCCCTGTCAATCTAGGTGGTATAAGTTGCAGGTTTGAAAGGTGCTGTCGAAGGAGCTTGGTAAGTAGTTGCAGTGCATACTACACCAGTAGTCGAGGAAGTGAATGCTGATTATGGTGCCAGTCAAACAGGTTGCTTTGCCCTGGATGGTATCAAACTTCTGGTGTTGGAGCTGCACGCATCCAGACAAGGAGAGTATTCCATCACACTCCTGACTTGTGCCTTTCAGATGGATAGGTTTTGGGGAGTCAGGAGGTGTGTTCCTCAGCACAGAGTCCTAGCCTCTGACCTGGTCTTATAGCCACAGTATTGAAATGGCTGGTCCAGTCAATGGCAACTCCCGGTCTGTTGATTGTGAGGGTCAATAGGTTGTGGCTAACATTAGAATTTTTATGAAATACTTTAAAGACTCAGATTTCATATTGAGATTATTATATGTTTATCTATAACATACAAACTTAAATCAATACCTACTGAATGTTGCTTTCTTTTGTTTTGGCAGGCACCTGGAAGGGGGGGGGGGGTCATCAAATGTTAAACTGATGTCATTTTGGAAAACACCTTGGAAACCACTACACTACAGTATAAGAGTCCACCATTATTACAGAAATGTGGATTACCGTACAAAGCATCATTGCTGTTACTACAGTCTGTCAGTGCCCTTAGCGAGGTTTAAACGGTCAGTGTCAGACCCTACAGCAGTACATGCATGCCCCAATGTAAAATACTTACCTTGCAATGTGCACAATTACTGTACGGGATGTCAACTGTACATAGGTCAATAGGCTGTCACATAGGTTAGCCACAGCCTATTGGCCCCCACAATAAATGTTAATAGATGAGCCTTACAACATTCAGCATTAAATATCAGCAAAAATTACAGGTAACAAATAGATCTTACAGTGATGTTTATGCACCAAGTGCCATAATTCAGACAGTATCACTATTGTGGAACAGGTCAGACACTCCTGTCACAGCATCCAAGGCCACAACAATCTTCCCAAGTGAAATAGCGTTTACCTATATTTCAATTTAGGATACAGCATTCACTGCTCATGATCTGGCCTCCTCTACATTGGAGGAACCAAACAGTCTGGATGATCGCTTTACAGAACACCTCTGTTCAGTTTACACACTTGACCCTCAGCTTCCTGGCACTTGCCATTTTAATCCTCCTCTACCTTGCTTCCACTCATCTTCCTGTCCTTGACTTGTTACAGTATTCCAAAGCTCAATGCAAGTTTGAGGAACAACAGGTCATCTTTAGATTCAGCACACTCTGGACTCACTGAATTAAATCACAACCTCTGCCTCCATTTATTTTGTGTTTTGTTGCTCGATGCTTTTATTCCTTTACATTTGGATGACTGCTGTCCAACAATTCACACCTCATCTGGGCCACATCTTCTGTTTCTTGACTTAAGACCATAAGACCATAAGACATAGGAGCGGAAGTAAGGCCATTCGGCCCATCGAGTCCACTCCACCATTCAATCATGGTTGATTTCAACTCCATTTACCCGCTCTCTCCCCATAGCCCTTAATTCCTCGAGAAATCAAGAATTTATCAATTTCTGTCTTGAAGACGCTCAACGTCTCGGCCTCCACAGCCCTCTGTGGCAATGAATTCCACAGACCCACCACTCTCTGGCTGAAGAAATTTCTCCTCATCTCTGTTTTAAAGTGACTCCCTTTTATTCTAAGGCTGTGCCCCCGCGTCCTAGTCTCCCCTGTTAATGGAAACAACTTCCCTACGTCCATCCTATCTAAGCCGTTCATTATCTTGTAAGTTTCTATCAGATCTCCCCTCAACCTCCTAAACTCCAATGAATATAATCCCACGATCCTCAGACGTTCATCGTATGTCAGGCCTACCATTCCTGGGATCATCCGTGTGAATCTCCGCTGGACCCGCTCCAGTGCCAGTATGTCCTTCCTGAGGTGTGGGGCCCAAAATTGCTCACAGTACTCCAAATGGGGCCTAACCAGTGCTTTATAAAGCCTCAGAAGTACATCCCTGCTTTTGTATTCCAAGCCTCTTGAGATAAATGACAACATTACATTTGCTTTCTTAATTACGGACTCAACCTGCAAGTTTACCTTTAGAGAATCCTGGACTAGGACTCCCAAGTCCCTTTGCACTTTAGCATTATGAATTTTGTCACCGTTTAGAAAATAGTCCATGCCTCTATTCTTTTTTCCAAAGTGTGCCATTACTACTCCCTACAGCTTTTGTACCACAAAAGCGGTGTCATTTAAACTCTCCTGCTCACCACCTATCACCTTCCCTTATGTTCTCCCCACCCCTTTCATTGCCTTTCCTACAACCTATTACATTTCTAATTTCACTGTCCCCTGCTAATGCAAAATTCCTGTCTGCACATGTGCAGTGATCCGCTGTGTCCAGCCTGCCAGAAAGCCCTTTGAAAACTTAAATCACTTGGGGCTTTTGATTTAGGAACTGATAATCAGGAAGTTCTTCTCCACATACAGGCCAAAACATCTATTTGACTTAACAATAGATACGAGATTTAAGAAATCCCAATACTGCTGTGGGGGAAGATGGAGTATTGGTAGAGGGGAAGTGAGAAAAAATGTAGGATTTTTCTGGGTGTAAGATGGGACAAAATGGAGTAATGAATGTGATCTTTACAAGTGTAGAATTCCCCAGGACATAGCTCCTGAAGCAGTACTCAAGCAACAAGTTTGAGGGAGCACTAGAATTGTGCATGCACTGCATTGGTAACAAATGCAGCCTTCTAACCTTCCTCATTACTAACAAAAGGTCACAGATTTCAGCTCAACTTTCCCTTTCACGTTAACTTCCTCTTTCCACAGATGCTGCAAGATCTTTTGGAACATTTCTGTTTTTATTTACAAACAGAATGGGGAGGGTTAGTAAAAGCATGATGCTACTTATTTCAGTGTAAACTGCATGCAGTGCACGTGTCCTTTTTTTCATTCATTCATTCATGGGACATGGGCATCGTTGGCTGGCCAGCATTTATTGCCCATCCCTAATTTCCCCTGAGGTGGTGGTGGTGAGCTGCAATCTTGAAACCCTGCAGCCCACATGCTGGGGGTGACCCACAATGCTGTTGGGGAGGGACTTCCAGGATTTTGACCCGGTGGCTGCAAAGGAATGGTGATATATTTCCAAGTCAGGATGGTGAGTGGCTGAGGGGAACTTGCAGGTGGTGGTGTTCCCATGTATCTGCTGCCCTTGTCCTTCTAGATGGAAATGGGCGTGAGTTTGGAAGGTGTTGTCTAAGGATCTTTGATGATTTGCTGCAATACATCTTGTAGATAGTACACACTGCTGCAACTGAGCGTCAGTTATAGAGGGAGTAGATGTGGTGCCAATCAAGTAGGCTGTTTGGTCCTGGATGATGCCAAGTTGGCTGTGCATTAGAGTTACATGCAGTATTGCCACAATAATTATTGATACAACTGCCTGGAGGTAAAATTGTCAATACACTTGTGATATTCTTAATTCAAATTGCTCCCACACCAGGACCCTCATGATGCCTTACCCACGCTGTAATGCAACTTTAAAACTCTCTTCAGACACAAACCTAACAAAGGACAAAATCAAGATTTCTACATTGTGCTTTTCATGTTCTAACACACCATGGTTGGAAATCTTTCTGCTGAATTTCCATTAACATTGATACTGTCTTGTCTATATTATAAATATGTAATCTGCATCATAAAAATTAGCTGAATCTCAGACCAGCAAGCCTCTATTGCTTTCAGAGTGGTGGAATGCTGATTTAAGTGCAGTCTGAGTGTACAATGCACACAGAACCAGGATCTTGGGTTCCTACCTGAAGCAGGCATTGTGCCAGTCTGTATTAAGAGCCTGAAGGTACTGACCATCATAGATAGAGCGACCACATCCTGCACAGCATGGCAAACATCCCCCTGCAACCCAAGACAGAGTGTTAACGCATACCCTGGTAACAGAGCAGAGCCATCCATCCTTCCTGTAACACACACTGTGTAGCATAACCTAGGGCCCATCCGGACAGACAAAGCACAATGCGAATGGAAGCCAGCAAGGCCATGCCTCCTGCTGCAGCCAGACGTTAACATTCAGCATAGTAACTCAATACAACAGTAAGAGATATATAAACATTAATACAACGAGGCGGAATTTAATGAAATGCAGCTTCTAACAAGCAACTAGACTCATACAATATAACTGAATAGAGGTCGGGACAGTAAAGTCCTCTGAAGTGTTGCAGTATCCTGGTGTTACTGACTGCACTGAGACAGTGTGTGGGACAACCCACCCTCCTCCTCTCCCATCCGATCGTCCCTCCAGGTACAGCACAGCAGCATCAACCACATCCAGAGCAGCCAGTCTGACACCCTTAAACTGGAGTAGAGCGAGCAACCTGGAACTGAGCACCCAGCACTGCAGCTCTCTGCACTCACTCTCTCATACACACACAGGCTGGCCAACTAGCAACTGATCCTGAGACTCGGCAAAGGATTGCTGCAAACTGCACAGCAATGCAACTCCTCCGCCAGGGAGGTTCACAGCAATGCAGTCCCAGCAGAGCAACACCCACACAACCAGGTCAAAGCAATGCCAGCCTTGGGGGTATACACCCTTTACATCCACCTTTAAAGGTGGTTTGAATTTCATACTAGTCATGACCAGACGAGTTTATTTTTCGTTTCAAGCAATTGGAACTCACAGAAATAGGCAATGAGTTTTTTGTTTTGTTTTGTGGACGCTGATAAGATCTGTAACAGCGCACAAGTGAACTGTTAACCGTATTAAATTTCACCTTTTAAACTACAAATGTTTCAGGAGTTGACAAGCCTGGGGAATAGTATTACTTCTTTAGTTTCATTGGTTTAGTTGAATGGGTGGGGAAATTTGATAGTTAGTGGCCCCTGCATTTGTTCAGCTGCTTTTGCTTTCTGCAAATTGAAGCTGTTTAACTGTTTGTTTCCCAGGTCTCTTCAACACTCATTTGTTAGAACAGATTAAATGAATTAACATTCTCACTACAAAACTTCACCCTGATCTTAACGAACTTGGTAGTGTGATGTATGGAGAATGCATCTCTGCAGCACTCGATAAACTAACGTAACTTTATTATGGTATGTTCTCTCTCATACTTGCTGCTTCTCTTTTCCTGCTAATACATTGCATCACTTCCTTGCATACCTAACCACAGCAGGACTCCACAGTAAGCCTAAAGGGACAAATATATAACATTTCCTCCCCCCCCCCCCCCCCCCCCCGCCGCCGCCTAATTTGAACATTCCCAAAACAAGTCCAACATAAACAATAGTCAATAGGTTCGTCACTTCCATCAGTTCAGGTGGGCTGAAGGTCACCACTGTTGGAACGGTTACTGGTGAACCTTTGGCGGTTTCATCTTCACACTTATGTCAGCAGTGGTTGGTTTAACCGGAGTTGACATGGGAACTGGAGGTTTGACTTCCTCAACGTGTCTGATGGTGTAATGATTGCATGAAAGTCCAGACTTGGTAAGGCTGAACCTGAATTCTCAACAGGCTCCAATCTCATCAGATCTGTTTTTCCAGCCAGTAACTGGTCTGCATGTCTCCTCCAGATAATGTCATCTTTGGTCTGGACAGTGTTAGAGACAGCTGCAGTCTGCGCAAGGATGGTGGCAGGAACCCTTTTCTCCCCTGTGCAGTAATTCCGAGTCAAGGCTCCTTGTTCCTGGTGTAAAGTTTTCTCCATTTGTGCTAGTTGTTGTTATCGTACAATCTCCTTGGTCTTTGGAGGTTTTACAAGATTGAATGCAGTACGCAGCTGCCTTTTCGTCATGAGTAATACAGGAGAGATCTTGGTCGTGGCATATGTAATGTTTTGATAGACCAGTAAGAATTTGTTGGAGTTGGCTATTGATGAAATCTTGAGGCTTGTGTTTTTCAACATGAATAATTTTACTGGTAGCCTTTGACTATGTACAGTTCCAAATATGGCCTTGCATGATGCTGTTCCATGCAGGCTTGCTGCTTACCGAGTTCTGTCCCAGACTGTGACTACATACTTCACTCTGTGAGTGGTGCCACTCTCCAGTCCCACAGTGACCATTGCTCTACCAAACATCTCACCTTATAATGCATGCAAGCACATATCATCATAATACACAAAATTTTATGCCTTGACAGTTCTTTCAAAATCTTGGTCAGTTATGTGTGAAGGAATGATTGTGGCACCCTATTTCTGCTACTTAGGCCATGTGATAAAGTTTTTTCTCTTTCCAGCATTTCAATTCAGCATCTTTATCATCGACCATTTTATCATATTGGTGCTTGGGCTTTTCCATTCGGGTGAGTATTTCAGCAATCTTGTTCTGGCGCATAATCTCAGTTTCTTTCTCTGCCTGGATAGCTGATTCCGCTGTCGCCTCAATGTTTTTATCTCTTTGGTTAATTTCTCATTGTCAAGTTTCCTTTTTCGAACCCTTATTCTCCTGATTCAATTATTCACTGGACTGCTTCTTATTCTCTACTTACTTTTTCATGGCATTCAGTTTATTTTACATTGTTTCCTTAATTTCTCCTTCTTCTGAACTTAATTTTGTCAATTTTTGCAACTTTAAAAAAAAATTTGCCATTTGTTGTTTTACTGTCTTCTCTGGAGCTTTCATTCTTTTTGCTGATTCTTTATGTTAAATAGTTCTTGGTTTCTTTTGAAGTATTTAATTTCTGCATTTCTTTCAAGGTGAATCCAGCATGTTTTTACTGGACATGGACATTTCACAAATGGAATCTACGTTTTTACTTGCCTTAACCTCAGTTAAAACCCTTTTTAGCTTCACTGCTGGTTGGTCTGTTTCCAATGAAGTGTTGACTTATTTCCATTCTGCAATTTTCTCATTGCTCTTCATTTGGTGATGTGACATAGTAGTTTGGGAAGGTGGAGAGGGTATGCCCAATGCCTTCCTGCTGTCATGCAGTGGGAAAGGAAGTGGATCAGCCACTTGAATTAACTTAAATGACCAATTAAAGGCATCTGTGGACATTTTATCCACATCATGGGGGTGCCCTGCTGTTATGTGGTGAGACTTCCCAGTGACCCCCACCTCCACTGAAGTCATGGGGGGGCCTCCTGGTGGCAATGGTCATCCTCTGGTTGGGCCCGCAGCTCTTGGGAAGCGTGCTGTTGTTCTTCATAGCTGGACCACGTCTATGTTTTGTGTCTTAGGCTGCACTCCCTTTTTGTTTTCCTAAAGAACCTTTTATTGATGTTTTGTTTGCACTTCAGTCCCACGCTCCTGATCTATGGACACCTGGTGCGGAGAGGGGAGGGTCGGGATGGCGACCTCCTCGTGAACCTGCTCCTGGGCCTGGTGAAATGCGCCATTTACAGGTCCAGGCAGTGGGCTATCGAGGGGGCCGTCCATCCTGACTGTCTGCCCCTCTACCGCGGCTATGTTCATGGCCACGTGTCCCTGGAGAGGGAGCATGCGGTGTCCACGGGCGCGGTTGACGCCTTCCGTGCCCATTGGGCACCGCAGGGGTTGGGGTGCGTTATCGACCCTGATAATCACATTTTAATTGTTGTTTTCAAGTTTCCTTTGTACTTTGATTTTTGTTCAGGCTGTTCCCCCTCCTTTTGGGGAACTGCCCCTTTTACTTTGTCCTGACTTAATTTGAGTTTGTTTATTTGGTTTGACCTGAAAAGAGTCAGCAGGCTCTACAATGGCCACCTCATTACCTTTTGGATCCAGCAGCAGGACCTCTGCCTCTTACATAAAATTCCAACCAATGAAGCAGTCTGTGCCCACGTGCACCAAGGCCTGGACAACATTCAGGCTGGGGCTGATAAGTGGCAAGAAACAATTGCATCACGCAAGTGCCAAACAAAGGCCATCTCTACAAAGTGAAAATCAATAGCCTTTAGTGCAAGGGGATTTGAATAAAGGAGTAAGGAACTCTTGCTGCAGTTATATAGAGCCTTGGTGAGACCACACCTGTAGTGTTCAGTCCACTTACCTCAGAAAGGATTTACCGGCCACAGAGCGAGTGCAATGAAGGTTCATGAAACCAATCCCTGGGATGGTGAGATTGTCCTATGAGGAAAGGTTGAGGAGATTGGGCCAGTGATCTGTAGACTTTAGAAGAATGAGAGGAGAGCTCATTGGAGTGTGCAATATCCTTTTAAGGGTTGATGGTGTAGATACAGGAAAGATGTTTCTCCCAGTTGTAGAGTCGAGAGCCAGTGGACACAGTTTCAGAGTAAGGGGTGGGTCATTTAGTACTGAGATGATGAGGAAATTCTTCACTCAGAGTATGGTGAATGTTTGGAATTCTTTACCCCAGAGGGCTGTAGAGGCTCAGTCATTGAGCATGTTCGAAGCAGAGGTCGATACATTTCTAGATACCAATGACTTTATGGGATGGTGGGGGGGAATGGCGTTAAGATAGAAGACCCGCCATGATCTAATTAACTGTTAAAGCAGGCTCAAGGGGGCGAATGGCCTACTCCTGCTCCTAAGTTCCTATCTCCTCTTGATATTCAACAGCATTACCATTGCTGAATCGCTCACTGTCAACATCCTAAGGGTCACCATTTACCAGACACATAATTGAAACAGCCATATAAATACTGTGGCTACAAGGATTCAATCAGCGGCTGTGAATTCTTTGGTGAATGTCCTAACTCCTTAATTCCCAAAACCTGTCCATCACCTACAAGGCACAAGCCAGGAATGTGATGGAGTTCTCTCCACTTGACTGGATGAGTGCAACAACAACACTCAAGAAGCTCGAACCATTTCAGGACAAAGCAGCCCACTTGATTGGCAACTCATCCACCACCTTCAATATTCATTCCCTCCACCATTGACACACAGTGGCAGCAGTGTGTACTATCTACAGGAGGCACAGCAGCAACTCGCCAAGGCTCCATCAGTAACATCTCCCAAACCTGCAACATCTACTAATCAGAATAACATGAAAAATAGTTGCATGGGAATATTGACATTTGCAAGTTCTTCTTCAAGCCATCCAATCTTGGTAATATATCGTCATCCCTTCACTGTCGCTAATCAAAATCCTGGAACTTCCTTCCAGCAGAGAGAAAATAGAGCCAATGTTTTGAGTCGGAAGGGTCATCCAGATTCGAAATGTTGGCCGCGATTCTCCAAAAAGTGCTGAATTGGCGGGAAAACTGTTCTAAATCCCGACTGTTCTGTCAATTCAGCTTCTCACCTGAATCTCCACGCTCTGTGCACTGAAGAAGTCGCAGTCAGGAATCTCATTAAAAACCCAGGGGGGCCGGGCCTATTCGCGCCGGAGTTTGACAGTTCTGGAGCTCTGCGCATGCGCAGTGGCCCCAAACTGTCAATCTCCTGTTTGCTGGCCAGCCCGATCACTGGCCAGCCTGGGATCCCCGCAGTGCTACCCCTCCAGCCCCCTGAAGACCTCCCCCCGCCCCCCGCCACGGTCTGATCGCGGCCCCCACAGCAATTCCTGGGCCAGCCCTGACCCTCCCCATCCCGGAGCCCCCCGATGTCCAGGCCCCACACCCCAGCAGTGGCAATCCCCCCACCCCACCCCCTTCACCCCAGCTGACCACCCCCCCCCCGCACCCCCGCGAGGCAGGCCCCCCCTGCTCCCCCCCGCCCCCCGACCCCAGGGCAGATCACCTCGCCCCCAGCCAGCCCCAATCGTTGCCCTCCCTCCATCCCAGACCGATCCCAATGCAGAGTGGCAGTGGGCCCCCCACTCCCACCAATCGCCCCTAGACCTCACCCACAATAGGCCCTGCCCCCTTGGCACTGCCCAATGCCTGGTGGGCAGTGCCAAGGTGCCTCCTGGGCATGGGTACTTTGCTCCTTGGGCAGTGCCGGGGGCACAGGCTGGCACTGCCAGGGTGCCCATGCCCAGGGGGCACCACCCCCTGCCGCCCAACTGACTGGAGAGCCCCGATTGTCCCCTCCTTCATTCAGGCGGGTTCTCCAGCTAGTTCCCCAAACGTGGGGAGCTAGTCTGAACCCCGCTGGAATGAAGTACTCCTTAATGCATTGAATTCTATCAAATCACCTCCAAGTCTAATCTGCTTTAAAGTAAATGAATCCATCTGTTGTTCTTTAAGTTAGACATCATTCTTGTAGCTGTCGACATGTTCATTTCCAAGGTCTCTATATCACCCATTATGTGGTGGTGAGAGAGGGGGTGCAGGGGGATTAAAACTGGATACTATACTCTAAGTGCAGTTTGACCACTGACTTGTGCTGTGCCAAAATGGTGTGCTCTATTTTATACTGAATGGTTCCATTAATATAATTCAATGCCCTGTTGGCTTTAGCTACAGTTTCTCTATGTTTGTCACGAGCATTCAGCAATCTGTGCTTGGTAACAAACATTTTTCTCTCTCAAACGTATTCAGTATTGTTCCATACAATTAATACATCTATTCTATGTTGGCCATACCAAACACGTGACTCTACTTTTATCTGAATTAACTGTCATTAGCAAATGTGTGGTACATTCTCCGAGCACACCTAAATATTTTTGGATTTGATTGCTCTCCTCTGCTGTCTTAATCCTTGTATAAACTTTGACCATGCTCCAGGGAGAACTCCCACGCTCCCAACACACGACCCTTTTTTTGTACCTATGTTGTCGCACCATCACGTGACCTCTCAGTCTACAGGTGGCTTCTCTCCAGCACCCCTCCAAGTGCTGGAGACCTGGGCTGTCGCTGCCTCTGACTGCTGCAGTGATATGTCAGTGAGGTGTTCTCCAGTAGATGAGCCTGAATCTAATCTGGAACTATGCCCCACGAGGTGTGCGTCACTGTGATGATGTGGGTGAGCACAGTGACAGTTCTTCCTCAGTTTCCTCATCTGACATGGTGTGGGGGCTGGGACTTATGTTGGCAAGTCTTGAGGGCCTCAATCTGCTGGTGCCTATAAGAAAGAAGAGAATATGTTACTTCATGAGCATGCGAATTACAAGATTGCATGTCACTCACTGTGCTTGTCAGGATGTGATGAACTGATGGACGTGTGATCTGTAGTACATTCCTGAGACAATCCAATCTCCCCTTCCCCACAGGAGCAATCCCTACCCTCCCCAGCGGCATCCTCCTCAAATTCCAGGAGGGAAATTATATTGGCTGTCCCTCCACCGGTTTGCAATCTTGCCCACCTGTTGTAGGCAAGCTTGCCCTCGATGAAGATAGAAGAAAGAAATATGATTAGAAAGGATGGAGCGCAAGTTGTGAAACATGCTTGTGTGTGTGGTGAGCCTTCCCCAGAAAAGTCTGAGGATGGAGTGTGAGCAGTATTATATATGAGATAGCAATGATGTGAAAGTTTCAGTGAGGTGATCAGTGGTGAAATGTATTCTCCACTAATAGTTGTATGAGATCCCTGAAAAGAGTAGCTCTTTGAGTGCATGATGCCGTGATGAGAGTTTGATATTGGAAGAGTTGAAAGGTGACTTACTGTCATGGAGCGGATGAGATCATTCACTCACTTCCTACAATGGATGGCGTTTTGTGTGCAGTGGCCAGCTGCACTGAGATCCCAGGCCAGAGAGGTGAGGTTGGTCTGCTTTTTGGAGTTGTCCCTGGGATAGAGCACATTGCTCCATGCCTGCACTCCTTGTGTCAAGGCCTGGAGGGTGTTGCTGCTGAAGTGGGGTACAGCCTTATTGTTCTAGTTTGCAGAAATCTCCAACGATCTCCTGGAGACAGGTGGACTGGAAAGAGTGAGATGTGTGTCGGGGCCTGAAAAAAAGGATAAATGAAAGAAAAATGAAAAGAGTGTGTTTTCTTGAAATATGGGTAAATTTAATGAAAAAGACATTTACCATTGTTCTTTGTTTTCTTGTGAGTTTCAATATTCTGTTTACTGGGCCAAATACCATGAATAGATACTGTTTGTTTGAGTGATGTAAGCTAAGCCAATCCATTTTTTAAGGAGCTGCACTTTAAGCCAATCAGATTACTTAGGGGGAGGGGAAAAGAAAAACGGCGGGAGGCAGAGGAAGCTGCCGTGGGGAGACACACGTGGGGAAGAGGAGCTGTTTCCATGCGGTAAAAACCCCAGTTTTAACGTCGAGGCAAATAATATTTGTAGACTAACATACTTCACAGTATGGGCACAAATATTACTGTGCAGTGAAAGCTTGTGTTTGTCGCAGTTTAGTAACTCGTTTTTTCAAGTTGAAGTGAAAGGCAACAAGGTTTAGTCCTGTTTGTTATTATCATTACTGTTGAGAAAAAGTGTAAAGCGCATCGTCTTGTACTCTCAAGCGTGGACGTTTCTGCTAGAAACTGCCGGTGAGGGACAGTCAGCTATAAATGCCGGGCGCAGTTTTCACTGAGAAGATGGAGAGAACGAGGATTAGCTGAAGTTAACCTGCTAAGTAGCACTGCCGAGGAGGACAGACTTCAGCGCACTGGACCTGCGTCACTACACGGACAGCTTGCTGCATTTTGTTTTCCTGCTGCATCATCTTCCCGCTCGCAGACCCTTCTGGACTGTGTGTGTCGTGGTTGTGTGAGTAACTGGAGACTATACCATCAGACACTGAACGGTATCAGCAGTGTGTTGTTGAGGGCGTGTTTTCTTCATATGTGCACCAACGTATGGGCCCCAACGTTTATAAATCCAAGCGCTTGGTAATATTTTGAACATTTCTCAGGGTTGAAACTGTTTAATTGAAAAATCTTTAGTTTGGGACTCTTTACCTGTTTTATGAGATGCAACAATGCAAGAAAATAAATTTATTTTTGTTATTGCTTTTGCATGGTTGTCCTGAACTTTTTCTTATTATAAGGTTTACATACTTACCATTTTAGGAGGCACCGCACTATTATTAATAGGTTATTACTCGAGATTGCAACTGCATACACTAATCCTTTTCATTCACGCCTGTACTGACATTTATTGGTAAATAGGAAATTTAGCCTAGCTCAACACCAACCACTAGGAACTCAGGATCCTGTTAATTGAACATTTACATAGTAGCCCCTTATAACATCAAGCACATCCCAGGTACAGCTTTACTTAACTCAGCTGGTCAGAGCATATAGTTGTCAGCAGGGGGTTACATGTGTATGCCCAGCTGATGTTTAAATATACACCTAGACATTTGACCCTGCCAGGTATCGACAGGCTGTCAAATCAGCTCCTGACTCACCAGTCAGAGGAATTAAGGGCTATGGGGAGAGAGCGGGTAAATGGAGTTGAAATCAACCATGATTGAATGGTGGAGTGGACTCGATGGGCCGAATGGCCTTACTTCCGCTCCTATGTCTTATGGTCTTATGGTCTTACTCATCTGTGCATAATTAATAAACTGCCATGCACGGAATTGGGCATGATTTCACACCATTCCGAGTGGCGGGATACATGCCACGGAACCCGCCTACCACCGCACTTAGTTTCAGAAATAAAAATTTCACCCAAAGTAATTGTTTCTCCGCCTTTTCCATCTTGTCCATTATAAATTCTCCTGTAATGGAACCACATTTGTCCTTGCTAATCTTTCCTTTTACAGTCCACCTTTATGTTTCTCACTATCTTGCATTCATATTCTCTCTTCCCTTTTTATCAGTTTTTTTGGTCATCCTTAACTGGATTAGAAACTGCGGTTAATCCTTGCATTTACCACTTTTTCTGGCAACTTTATAAGCCATTTCCTTTGATCTAAAACTAGTGATAAGGCAACCTAGACCAATAAGTGAGGCACATGAGCTCCCACCAGCTTCATCTCAGTGGGCCACAAGATTGAAATCAGGCTTGTTCACTAATCATGACCTTCTGAATAAGATGAAATACATTTAATACATGGCAAATATTTCTTAATGAGTTACATAAAATGCTTGATCATGTATATATTAATAGAACTGTCATCAACTTCAGCTCAGCTATATTCCTGGCTTGTGCAGATTCTGTGATTACTTTTGTTTTTTTGCGGTTCCAGTGGCCTAGAAAACTGATCATGGGTTTGGTGAACTCACACTTTTCATTCAGTGTTAGGTTTGCAGCCTGTAAGAATCTTAGAACTGCTTGAACTCTGTGGTCATGTTCTTCTCTTGTGAAGCTGTGTAAAAGTACGTCTCCCATGTAGCATATTATTCCTTCCATGCCTTCTAGAGTATGAGACATCATTCTCTGGAAACGTTCTGGAGCAGATACTATTCCAAAAGGAAGTCTATTGAAACAATAATGACTGAATGGCATTATAAACATGATCAACAATCTGGATTCTTTGTCCAGAGGCAACTGCCAAAATACACTGTTTGGTAAATGAACTACTTTTGGCTAGTTTGGCAAGGCTCTTATCTACTGAAGCCATCTGGTGGATCTCACTTCCACTGATTTGTTTAATTGAGTTTAATTCATGCAGATTCTTATTGAGTTGTTTGGTTTTGGGACTGTAATCATTCCTGAACATCGTTTTGCTGGCATGGTGAACTGGTGAGATAACCCCTTGCTGTTGCATCTTTTCAATTTCTCCCTTGTCTTTGTTGAAAAGTGGTAAAGGACTTTCCTTAAGGTTAAAAACACAAATTGGCTTAGCATTCGTTCATAGTGTGATATGGGTCTTGGTCTTTAACTTACCTGCAAACAATTTGAAAATTCATTTTGAAAAGTAATGCTGTGGTTCTCATCATCAAGTTAATCTACTTTATAAATTAATTTCAGTTTTAGGTATGCCTTTCTGCTGAGTAGATAGCTGTCTGAATTTTGAACAACACAAGAATGTTTGAGGGTTTCTCAGTCTTTATATTTCACCTTTGTCAGGAAAAGGCCTTTGACTTTTAAATTTGACCCACAAGGATCCTGTAATTTGATAGATCAATGTCGCAATGTAATCTGTTTGAGCCATTTGACTTAATCTGTTCCTGTGTTTAGTTTAAACTCTGAGGGGTATATATTGATTTTGAGTTGTGTTAAGGACCAGACCAGAAACTCTAAGGTATTATGAAGTTAGCCTAGACCCCAAATTTTGCATTTGATTTTGGCATTAGGGTAAGCATAAGGTGTTTCGCTCCAATATGATTCAATTGACCCACTAGGAAGCTTTTATTACAAGCTTTATTTAAGAACATAGTTAAAATATAACAAAATGAATTAATATAACTTTTACCAATCAAAATACTTAAACATGACAAAGTATAATTCTTAACAGCTAGCTATCTCTGTTGTTCCAATTCAGCAGTATCCTCCTTAGACATAAATCCCTTCTTTAGAACCAGTTATCACAGAAACCAAGTATGACCACGTGGTGTTAGATTTCCAGCCTTTTAACACTTCTGGACAGAGATCCAGGCAGCAGTTTCAAGAGAAGGATATATCCTCAAAACAGCAAAACTTCAGGCAAGTAAAACCTAGTCTCTGGCAGCTCCCAGTCTCCAGATTTCAGAGACAGAAAGGGAGAGCTCTCTCTCTGGAGATTCCAAAATAGCAACTCTCTGAGAAATATCCACTCTCAAACAGCAGAATTTCCATGAAAGAAGCTTATCTCCTGGCAGATTCCCATTTATAAAGAGCAGTTGTAAACCTTGCCAAACATGAGAGGGGAATTCCTGAAATGGGGGAACAATATGGTGGGGAAGGCCACTGATTGAATTGAAATGTATTGAAATGAAGTTTCTGACCTTCCTGGGTGGGAACCTCAATACATCACCGGCGGGGTGCGAACACAATCTGAAAATGAGATCTCGCTGCCTAAATTCTCGTCTTCCGAGTCTTGCGGTACTTTGCGCCCACAAAGTTGTGGCCTGTGTTTGGGAACCCATTCAGTCCGGGTCAGTTGATGACCATCTGGAACAGCTGTCCACTCAATGCTGGAGATGCAACACAGACGGCAAAACATCAGGCAGAGATTTGGCAGTCACTCAACAGTCTAGAGCAAACGATGGAGGTGTGGCCGAACGGGCCACTTAAAATGGCGATTTACAGAGAACTCTGGGACAATTGGGCAAGGACTAAAATGACAGGCTGCAGCCTAAAAGACAGAGATAAACAGGCTGCAGCTCAGACGACTGAATACACAGGATCTGGGCCATCTCCCGGACAAAAGGGACTTTCTGGTCAAACTTGATTGTTTACCAGACATAGGGGCACCTTAACCCCTTATTTGGGAGGAAGGTGTGTGTCCTATGCGCCCCGAGCACCTACAGACATGGCTGTTGGGGACACACTAGAGATTGGTGTGGCAGCACCTGCTTGGACTTTATCGATCAGGGTGATCAAGGCCTGATCGATTGGCAATGGCCAAAAGAGGCGCGAAACCCAACCGAGTATAAAGGGTGCTGCGCAACAAAAGAATCTCTCTCTCTCTCTGACCCCACGAACGAGCAACAACAACGGTGACCATCACCAGCGACGACCAGCACGAGGAGAGTTACCACAACCAAGAAGGAAGGAAGACCAGAGCCAGAGTGTCAGACTAGACCAAAGGACCAGACTACGCTGAGGACTATAGAGACCAGCACACAGATAAAGGTCAATGTCTGCTTGGGTACTTGCCAGTCACGCAAAAGTTAAGGCAAGGTCCAGTATTGGACTTGAACTTTAGTATTTCTGTAAGGTAACTTATTGTTGGTTGGGTGGGTGATTATTGATCGTGTGTTTAAATAAATATTGTTGCATTAACAAGAAGTCTACTCGCAATTCTTTGTCCACTGTAAAAGGGTTAAAACACTATGTGGCAGGCACAACAAATTGACACCCCAGATGGGACATCAACAAGAAGTAACTTTGTTGCTCTGATATCGAATCCCACAGAATCTATATTGAACGATTATTTAAAACTCAGAGCCAACAGGTGTAAACTCCTTATTGGACAAATAACTGCTTTTGGGAAATTGTTTATTGTGCTTGCGTTGTTACTAACAAGGTGGATAGGGTAAACTCCGTAGGTTTGCATTAGAATCCAGGGGGATTGGGACCGGAACAGCCCAAAGCCATACCCGCAGTCCGATCAACTCCCTACCCCTTGTCGTTGAATATAGAATGGCAGGAAACAGCACAGAGACAGAGAAGTGACCCACACGGGAAATAAAAATCAGGAAATGTATTAAGAAGAAAGGGTGGCCCCTATGGGCAGAATCTTGTGCCAATACTGAGACGGGACCGGGATCCCTAGGGCAGAAGTATTGGGACGATCTGAGGAAAGTTCAGGGAAAACGGGCAGACAAAGGTGAGAAAGCGACTGCCATGGTGAGCTGCTTAGGACAGCTGCTCGGAACAGAAAAGGAATTAAACACAGTTTGTAAGGAACTGGAGGAATCGAAGCGGGCACAGGAGGAAAAGAAGGAGGAGATTAAGAAACTAAAGGAACAGCAGCAGGAGAGGATAGAGCAGATAAGAGCTGAAAAGGACAGAGAGGGAGAGGAATTGAAGAGAACCAAACAGGCAAATTTATTACATCTGGGCAATTTTCAAACCCAGCGCAGATGTCTTGGCCAAAGGTGAAGCCGAGTGGGCGGTAGCACGATTGGAAGCTAAGTGCGACAATAAAAGTGCTACATCAAGCCAGTAAAGAACAGAGACAGGCAACCGCTGACCACTCCAAATGCCAGCGAGAAATTTCACAGCTGGAATCCCTATTATCGGTTCAGAACGGATTTATGTGAACCTTCGGGACAGTAGAGGAAGAGGAGTTAGAGAATGCGGATTGGGGAGAGTTAAAGGAGAATACTAAACTTTGCGTTATGTGAACCGAGGATTGGGGACCACCACCATCTTTCCCAGGGGAAGTCATACCCACCGTGCCCCCAGATTCACCTCCAGTACCGATCCACCCAGTGACGACTGAACGTTGGGTAGGAGAGTCTCAGGGCCCAGCTGTTACATATACAACCCCGTTTACGGTGGCACAATTGGCCGAAATCGCAAAGAAAATCACAACCTTTGAGCCATCGCTGACCCACACAGTTTCTTCGAGGATGTTAGGCAGCAGGAGATAATGCATGGGCTGGAAGAAAGGGAAGAGGTGAAGCTGATAGTCATGTGCTTAAGCAAGTCTGTACGGCTTGCCCTGCTAGCCCCTCAAAATGTCGGGGAAGGAACCTCAAACGAGATCAAGGAAGTGACATTGACCGCGGTAGGGTTTAATAAAGGGGATCCTGTAGATGGGTTTAAATAAATGTAGACAGAGGAAAGGGGAACATCCGACTGCCTTTGCCGGTCGTTTATGGATCTACTTCAGGGGAATATATGGGGAATTAGATTGGGCTGGATTAAATGAAGCCGATTCATCCAAATGGGCTAGGACATTAGTGTCGCACACCACAGAGAAAGGCAAGAAAGCCTGTGCTAATTTTGAGGTGTTTGAGAAGTGTGTTTACCCGCATTTTGACCCTGCAGAGACCACACACAATGAAGCATAGGTTTGCCGACGGTTAGCTCAAGTCTGGGAACTGGAAGTTTGGGGAGCCTCAATGTCACGGTCAGAAAGGGAAGCGAGAATGCTTCCGATGAGGGCTAGCCAGGGTCCAGGATGGAGAAACGAGGATAGAGGGGATCCCCAACACCAGAAAGGTACAGCTCCACCTTACACAGCAGCCCCAAGGAGAGATAGAGGGACATGTTTTAATTGCGGGCAGCCAGGACACTTCACCCGAGATTGTAGGAGACCCCCACCACCATATACATGGTCCCCGAGACCACCAGGACCATCAAATCCACCAGTTAGGCCAGCTGCTAGATACGAGAGAGAGCACCGCCCGCCACCGATAGAAGGTCCCGGTCACCCCATGCATACAATGAGCGCTAGCCCACCACTACATCCAACTGTCCCCGCCTATGGAACCCTAGATAGACGGTGTCCAGCCTCCCCAACCTGGGTCTGTAACACCAGGTGGGATAGCGTAGGGAGACCCCTAGTTAACGGCAAGGTAACAGGCCACCTCGTAGAATTCCTTTGGGATACCGGAGGCTCCCAAACTACCCTGAATATATCAAAATTAAAGACAGACATCCCTTGGCCAACTACGGGCACAATCACACTCAGTGGATTCACAGGACACATGCAGGAGGGACGCATTACAGCCCCTGTCACAGTTCAAAAATAAGGGGTCACCCATTTAAGATAAATGAGGAGAATCTTTTTCTCTCAGAGGGTTGTGAGTCTTTGGAACTCCCTTCCTCAAAACGCAGTGGAAGCAGTGCCTTTGAATATTTTCAAGGCAAAGGTAGATAGATTATTTCTAAACAAGGGAGTCAAGGGTTATCAGGGGTAGGCGTGAGGTTATACTCAGATCAGCCATGATCTTATTGAATGGTGGTGCAGGCTCAAAGGGCTGAGTGGCCTACTCCAAATTCATATGTTCCTGTGCAAGCTGTGGAAATGCAGAACTTCTCGTAATGATTTACTGGAATTTTGATATGGGATACACAGGCTGAAGAAGATCCCCAGGAGAATTTAGTGTTTTCAGATTCCCCATTAACGTAAAACTAATATTGCTGAAAAGAGAGACATCTTGTCAAAGTTTTTCATCTTGCATATATCAGGACTAACGCAAGAATTTCAAATTTCAAACTATCAAAGGGTTGCTCATTGGTTGGTAGTCAACTCTGATTGACTGAGGCATTGCCATGGAGATAGCAACAGGCTCCCCATGCTTCTGAGTAATTTCAGAAAAGGTGCAAGGCTTAAATATATTAGAACATAGAACATAGAACAGTACAGCACAGAACAGGCCCTTCGGCCCACGATGTTGTGCCGAGCTTTATCTGAAACCAAGATCAAGCTATCCCACTCCCTATCATCCTGGTGTGCTCCATGTGCCTATCCAATAACCGCTTAAATGTTTCTAAAGTGTCTGACTCCACTATCACTGCAGGCAGTCCATTCCACACCCCAACCACTCTCTGCGTAAAGAACCTACCTCTGATATCCGTCCTGTATCTCCCACCACGAACCCTATAGTTATGCCCCCTTGTAATAGCTCCATCCACCCGAGGAAATAGTCTTTGAGACTTTCATTTTGTTTGCAGTAAATGGGTCCCTGCATATGAATCTATGTTGCTTCCAGCAAGCATAAATGACCCATGTTATGAATGCGATTGATTTCCAGCCCATCTCTCATGGGGCCAGGAAACCTAGGCCCTCTTATTTCCCTGGTTGCCTATACAAATTTACCCTGTTTGGCACCATCTTGTAATTTCTTTCATCCCTAATCCAGGACAGTCTTTATGTATAATCTTCAAAACATTTGCCTGTTACTTCATCTCTAACGTTTCTGCAACCTTCATTGATGTCTCAATGGCCTTGAAGGTCAATTTCTGACATACTCTCCTCAATTACACCTTCATAAACTTCAGGTTATTTGAATTTGCAACAACAATAATAAATTGCACTTATAAGGTTTTTTTACTTTGATCCTATTCAGGATCATGTCCAATAACTTATTGTGCTCAGGAAAGCAATTTTGAGATCCCCATTCTTGTTTTCAAATGCTTCCACAGCCACAGCTCATCCTATATATGAAGATCCTTGTGTTATCATAGTATCCCAATATTGTTACGACACAGAAGGAGTCCATTTGGCCCATCATGTCTCACTGGCTTTCCAAATGAACATTATGACTTAGTGTCATTATCCTGCCTTTCCCCCAAGCTCCAGCACATTGTTTCTATTCAAATCATTTAATCCCTTCTTAAATGGCTCATACAAGTGAGTTCAAATGCCACGGTGCAATAGGTGCTTCGCCATTTCAGAAGGACATTGGTGTGGAATTGGAGTCACATATAAAACAGACCAGCTGCTTTCTTTCTCTAAAAAACATCAGTCAACCTTTTGGGTTTATAAGACAAATCAACAATTTCATGGTCACTTTCATTTTCCTACCAGTTTTTCATTTCCATTTTTAAAATAAATTAAAATAACTTGACATTTAGAGAGCATGACATCGTTGGTGATAATGTAAGGCACTTGTATTTAATAATATGCTTTAGATCTAGACTTCCTCCCATCTCCCATAATCTTCACTCGTATTCTAAACCATAAGGTTTAGAATACCATAAGTAGATCTGCATTTTGTACACATGAAAACTAATAATCTGATCTGTAACATGAATAGATGCCACAGGACTAACAATTACTCTTTTATTTCAATATTTCACGCTAGAGGTTGCAAATATTGCTGACCATACTTTCTAATGCACGCTTAAAGGCAGAAAATGCCTTCCTGTCAGATTATCGCATTAAAGGTAAAAACTAATAACGGTTTTTAATCAGGAGCAGAAACATGCAAACAGAAAGCAGAAAAATCACCAGCATTTGCTTTGCATAGACCCAGGATAATTCCAAGATTGCAAGGTACCACCATTACCCCTTTCAGTCCCTTTCAGCTCTTATTTCTTGCAAACATAAGACAATTTATTTATCCATTTAAAAGCAAATCAGTAAAGTTTTTCATCATCACCAAACCCACACCATTCACTGAATTATGTCAAAAAAGCAGGCTTCTCTATTAGAAGTACAAAAGATCCACAACCTAGAAGACCAGAGTTTGTACAGCTTTCATGTGAAGCTGAATAGCTTGTCCTCTGATGGGAGCGGTGGCAGGCTCCTAGATACGGAGACGGCGAGACAGGAGGCCTGGCTCAGTTACCTGGCACTCTGTCCAAGATACAAAAAATGAATAAAACAAATAACCCCCCTACACGTCCTCACTGCCCCCCTCCCTCCCCTGACACTCCCCATGTCCCATGCATTCGACCCCACCCATTCACCCCATGGCCCCCAAGGGCTCCCCAACAGGAAGAGAACAGTCTTGCCTGGTGATTGTCAAGCGGTGTTCATTCATCCGTTGTTGCAGCGTCTGCATGGTTTCTCCAATGTACCATGCCTTGAGACATCCTTTCCTGCAGTGTATCAGGTAGACAACGTTGGCCGAGTTGCAAGAATATGTACCGTGTACCTGGTGGATGGTGTTCTCACGTGAGATAATGGCATCTGTGTCGATGATCCGCACGTCTTGCAGAGGTTGCTGTGGCAGGGTTGTGTGGTGTCGTGGTCACTGTTCTCCTGAAGGCTGGGTAGTTTGCTACGGACAATGGTCTGTTTGAGGTTGTGCGGTTGTTTGAAGGCAAGAAGTGGGGGTGTAGGGATGGCCTTGGCGAGATGTTCGTCTTCATCAATGACATGTTGAAGGCTCCGGAGGAGATGCCGTAGCCTCTCCGCTCCGGGGAAAGTACTGGACGACGAAGGGTACTCTGTCCACCGTGTCCCGTGTTTGTCTTCTGAGGATTCGTCCATCGGCCAATGTTGTCTACCTGATACGCTGCAGGAAAGGATGTCCCGAGGCATGGTACATTGGGGAAACCATGCAGATGCTGCGACAACGGATGAATGAACACCGCTCGACAATCACCAGGCAAGACTGTTCTCTTCCTGTTGGGGGGCACTTCAGCGGTCATGGGCATTCGGCCTCTGATATTTGGGTAAGCGTTCTCCAAGGCGGCCTTCGCGACACACGACAGCGCAGAGTCGCTGAGCAGAAACTGATAGCCAAGTTCCGCACACACAAGGACGGCCTCAACCGGGATATTGGGTTCATGTCACAATATTTGTAACTCCCACAGTTGCGTGGACCTGCAGAGTTTCACTGGCTGTCTTGTCTGGAGACAATACACATCTTTTTAGCCTGTCTTGATGCTCTCTCCACTCCCATTATTTTGTTTCTTAAAGACTGGATTAGTTGTAAGTATTCGCATTCCAACCATTATTCATGTAAATTGAGTCTGTGTCTTTATAAATTCTGTTTGTGAACAGAATTCCCACTCACCTGAAGAAGGGGCTTAGAGCCTCGAAAGCTTGTGTGGCTTTTGCTACCAAATAAACCTGTTGGACTTTAACCTGGTGTTGTTAAACTTCTTACAATATATAGACGCAGACTAACAGCAAAGAGGAGCATGTAACATTACTCACACTGCTCCACTCATTAGGCTGCAAAGTCAACCCCAAAAAAGACCCAAATTTTGCAACCCAAGGTCACATACCTGGGTACAGTGATTACCCATGGGAAGAGGGAGATTGAACAGAAAAGGATAGACTCCATAGAGCACCTCCCACTGCCCCGGGATGTCAGTGCCCTCCGATCTTTCCTAGGTCCAGTAGGTACTGTCGGAACCACAAAGACAGCTTCACCACCAAAGCAGCCCCATTGTCCAAATTGCTAAAGAAAAACACGACCTGGGAGTGGACTGCGGAGCACACAGCTGCAGTAACTGATTTAAAGCGTGTCCTCGCCCCAGCGCCAGCCTCACTAGTCCCTGACCCTGATCTACCATACGGCTTAGAGGTTGCAGCCACCGACCACACACTTTCAGCAGTATTATTACACGAAAGACATGGTAGACCAGGCCCAGTAGCCTACGCCTCACGAGTATTAGACCCAGTTGAACTGGGCTTCTCCGGGTGTGAACGACACCTGCTGCGGTATTTTGGGCTGTGCAGCATTTTGCCTATATCACCGGACTGAACCCAACAACCGTCCTCACTGAACACACCCAAACCCAGCTTCTGCTGGATGGCCGCCTTAAAGACGGCTCAGTAAGCCAGGTCCGCGCTGCCCGTTGGACACGACTACTGCAGGGTAGGGACATCACTGTAAAGTGAACTAAAGTGCCCACATTCCTGGCAGATCATTTAAATTATGGGGGAGATCTGCATGAGTGTCAGGTTATAGCCACCAAGGACCCCACAGGTCCGTTTATCCCGAAACAAAGGAGGCACAGTCAGGGACAAAACAGACAACCACCCAACGGACAGACTCAGCCATGAGAATTTATGTAGACGGTTCATCCACCATAGAGAATCACAGGATGTGGCATCTATGTGGAAAGTCAACAGGGACAGCCACTAATGGAACTCACTCTCAAACTACCCAGCCATTTGAGTGCTCAAGCTGCCAAACTAGCAGCAGTTGCATACGTAGTGAGTCACCCAGATTTATTTCCAACCCCCGCCAACATACACTCCGATAGCATGTATGTGTGCAACAGCCTGACTGAGTTCCTACCGTTAAGGGAAGCCAGAGGCTTTGTATCTGTGGACGGAAAGCCCCTACCATCAACCCCCTTATTAAAATACGTTCTGCAGGCCATCGAAGGGCGCACATATGGAATTATTAAAGTTAGAAGTTACCACAGGACTTCACCAATTGGCAACTGTAAGGCCGATGCATTAGCCAAGGCCGGTGCCCGTACGGGACAGTTTTGGCAGCCACCTGTAGGAGAGCAAGTAAACACTGTGGCCATCTGCCAAACTAATATAGCCGACTTGGTCCAAGTGCAGCACACTGACAGTTCCCGAAAACAAATTTTAGAAGGAGTCTACCCAGCCCCATATGAGAAATGGAAGGACAAAATACAGATTCAGGATTGTTTGATATGAAAGGCAGGCACGTACGTAGTCCCTACCCAAGACAGAAATCAGCTCATCTACCAGTGCCACAACAGACATGGACGCCAGGACATAGAGACAACAACTGCCCGAACTGCATGATGACATCATCCATTATATCAACAATTGCTTAATTTGCGCCCAAAACAACCCTGATAGGTATGCCAGGAAAGCAGAACGAAGGCACACAGGCCCAGTAGAAGGCCCCTGGACAAACCTCCAAATTGATTATATTGGCCCAATACTGCCATGTAGGAATGAATTTAAATACGTCCTGGTAATAATAGACACTTTCACCAAATAGGTTGAGGCATTCCCCACTAGATCCAATGCAGCTAAGGCCACCGCAAAGATATTAGCCCAGCAGGCGTTAACATGATGGGGTCTTCCCTATAGCATAGAGTCCGACCAAGGGACACATTTCACCGGGCAGGTGATAGAACATAGAACATAGAACAGTACAGCGCAGAACAGGCCCTTTGGCCCACAATGTTGTGCCGAGCTTTATCTGAAACCAAGATCAAGCTATCCCACTCCCTATCATCCTGGTGTGCTCCATGTGCCTATCCAATAACCGCTTAAATGTTCCTAAAGTGTCTGACCCCACTATCACTGCAGGCAGTCCATTCCACACCCCAACCACTCTCTGCGTAAAGAACCTACCTCTGATATCCTCCCTATATCTCCCACCACGAACCCTATAGTTATGCCCCCTTGTAATAGCTCCATCCACCTGAGGAAATAGTCTTTGAACGTTCACTCTATCTATCCCCTTCATCATTTTATAAACCTCTATTAAGTCTCCCCTCAGCCTCCTCTGCTCCAGAGAGAACAGCCCTAGCTCCCTCAACCTTTCCTCATAAGACCTCCCCTCCAAACCAGGCAGCATCCTGGTAAATCTCCTCTGCACTCTTTCCAGCGCTTCCACATCCTTCTTATAGTGAGGTGACCAGAACTGCACACAATATTCCAAATGTGGTCTCACCAAGGTCCTGTACAGTTGCAGCATAACCCCACGGCTCTTAAACTCCAACCCCCTGTTAATAAAAGCTAACACACTATAGGCCTTCTTCACAGCTCTATCCACTTGAGTGGCAACCTTTAGAGATCTGTGGATATGAACCCCAAGATCTCTCTGTTCCTCCACAGTCTTCAGAACCCTACCTTTGACCCTGTAATCCACATTTAAATTAGTCCTACCAAAATGAATCACCTCACATTTATCGGGGTTAAACTCCATTTGCCATTTTTCAGCCCAGCTTTGCATCCTATCTATGTCTCTTTGCAGCCTACAACAGCCCTCCACCTCATCCACTACTCCACCAATCTTGGTGTCATCAGCAAATTTACTGATCCACCCTTCAGCCCCCTCCTCTAAGTCATTAATAAAAATCACAAAGAGCAGAGGACCAAGCACTGATCCCTGTGGCACTCCGCTAGCAACCTGCCTCCACTCCAAAAATTTTCCATCCACCACCACCCTCTCTCTTCGATCAGATAGCCAGTTACCTATCCAATCGGCCAACTTTCCCTCTATCCCACACCTCCTTACTTTCATCATAAGCCGACCATGGGGGACCTTATCAAACGCCTTACTAAAATCCATGTATATGACATCAACTGCCCTACCTTCATCAACACACTTAGTTACCTCCTCAAAAAATTCAATCAAATTTGTGAGGCACGACTTGCCCTTCACGAATCCGTGCTGACTATCCCGGATTAATCCACATCTTTCTAAATGGTCGTAAATCCCATCCCTAAGGACCTTTTCCATCACTTTACCAACCACCGAAGTAAGACTAACCGGTCTATAATTACCAGGGTCATTTCTATTCCCTTTCTTAAACAGAGGAACAACATTTGCCATTCTCCAGTCCTCTGGCACCATCCCCGTGGACAGTGAGGACCCAAAGATCAAAGCCAAAGGCTCTGCAATCTCATCCCTTGCCTCCCAAAGAATCCTAGGATACATTTCATCAGGCCCAGGGGAGTTATCGACCTTCGGTTTATTCAAAACTGCCAGTACATCCTCCCTCCGAACATCTATTTCCTCCAGCCTATTAGCCAGTAATACCTTCTCTTCCTCAAAAACATGGCCCCTCTCCGTGGTGAACACTGAAGAAAAGTATTCATTCATCACCTCGCCTATCTCTACTGACTCCATACACAAGTTCCCACTACTGTCCTTGACCGGCCCTAACCTCACCCTGGTCATTCTTTTATTCCTCACATAAGAGTAAAAAGCCTTGGGGTTTTCCTTGATCTGACCCGCCAAGGACTTCTCATGTCCCCTTCCAGCTCTCCTAAGCCCCTTTTTCAGCTCATTCCTTGCTAACTTGTAACCCTCAATCGAGCCATCTGAACCTTGTTTTCTCATCCCTACATAAGCTTCCCCCTTCCTTTTCACAAGACATTCCACCTCTTTCGTAAACCATGGTTCCCTCACTCGGCCATTTCCTCCCTGCCTGACAGGGACATACCTATCAAGGACACACAGTATTTGTTCCTTGAAAAAGTTCCACTTTTCATTAGTGCCTTTTCCTGACAGTTTCTGTTCCCATCTTATGCCCCCTAATTCTTGCCTAATCGCATCATAATTACCTCTCCCCCAATTGTAAACCTTGCAGAACGTTATGGCTATGTTTGGCATCAAGCAGAAATTCCATATCGCCTACCATCCACAATCCAGTGGAATCGTAGAGCGCATGAACTGAACGCTAAAAGGGATCATCAGAAAGACGGTGCAGCAAAACAACACAGCATGGGATACATTACTTCCCTTTGCCCTCATGATGATACGCAACACCATTTCCAGTTCTACTGGGTTCACCCCCCACACATTAATGACTGGCTGACCTATGAGGGGAGCTGAATACTTATTGGGGTTTGACTTAACTGAGCCTGCTATCACAGCGCTCACCCACGAAAAAGCCGTCCAGCAAATAACCGAAAACATTAAAGCAGCCCAGTTAGCCGCAGCTGTCCGATTAGGAGTTAAAAAGAAACAGAGCAAGGCATATTTCGATAAAAGGGTACAGGCGGTAGAATGTACAGTTGGCCAGCAGGTGATGATTTCCCTCTACAATCCCAGTTCTTTCTCGTCCCCGAGATATGCAGGTCTGCACACCATCACCGACAAAATAAGCCCCTCAGTGTATAAGGTCCTGATCGCCAACAGGAAAACCAGTTGGTTCCACGTCAATCAACTGAAAGCTTACGGGACTCAGAATAATCACTTCCACCATCTCACATTAGAGATCGGGGAGGATGACATGAGGCAACCGGAGTGGCCTCACCCAGGAAACGTATTTCCCCGGACAGCTTCACATCCACTTTCAGGTTCAGACCAGACCCTTACCCCTACCACGCCACAGCCCAGAGCCTCGTCCACACCTGAAGTGCCCCTAGGGGTACTGATCGATCCGGACATAACAGGAGACTTGCGCACTCTAGAGGACTGGTGCGACTCGCCAGATATCGGCCTTCGCAGCATTATGGATTCCCCCATAAACATCAGCCTTAACAGCCCCAGACCCAACAGTGAGGCCCTGACTAAACGACACTGGTTATTTTGATGGGGATACCCGATGCTGCATCCCCCACATGGGTAAGGGACCAGACACATAGATTGATTAGAATGGGAGACGAGGATAAAGACCCCCGAACCCAGATCCAAACACAGACCCTACAGGGGTCCAACAAACAGACACGGGTATGGAGGCCAGGTGATGAGGTAATGATGGAGCCCCATGAGACAAATGATTCAGAGGATGAGTCTCTGTTGGGGCAATTTGTTAACGGAAATGCTGAATGAATTTAGAGCATCGAAGGTGCTCTAAATGATGAAATTGCAGACCAATTCAAGGTACAAGAATCTCTGATGGAAACACCCACTCAGAATCCCTCAACCTGCAGGTCCACCATGACCGACCGACAGTAAAATGTCCACGGTTAAATACAACCAACTCATTCCCATACCATCTGTATACTGCCAGTACGATTAACCAGGTTATCTACACAGTCCAATGCCATGCTCTTTGGTCACCTTTCTTCAGTTAAGACCAATCATTAAGGCAACTGTGCCAAACTTTAAAATCATCGAGGCAACTGTGCTAAATTTTAAAATCATCAAGGTGACTGAAACAGAAACCCTACAGTACAGAAAGAGGCCATTCGGCCCATCGAGTCTGCACCAACCACAATCCCACCCAGGCCCTACTCCCATATCCCTACATATTTACCCAACTAATCCCTCTAACCTATGCATCTCAGGACACTAAGGGCAATTTTTAGCATGGCCAATCAACCTAACCCGCACATCTTTGGACTGTGGGAGGAAACCCACGCAGACACGAGGAGAATGTGCAAACTCCACACAGACAGTGACCCAAGCCGGGAATCGAACCCAGGTCCCTGGAGCTGTGAAGCAGCAGTGCTAACCACTGTGCTACTGTGCCGCCCACTGGGCTACATTTAAAACACCGTGACTGGGCTACATTTAAAATTTTTAGAGGCACTTGTGCTAAATTTGAAATGCTTTCTGCCTTCAAACTCCAAGATACTATGGAACGGACACCTCTTCAGGTCATTACTGACCGACTCCAGTGCTATTCGAATCCCTAGGACTAATGGTGACTGCTGCTAGAATAAAACAGGCTGCCTTGATTTTGCTGACCAGTTTAAACAAACCCTTTTCTGACCACTCCACGACTCATCCATTTATCGATCTGAACAAAGATTTGCTCAGCAGTGGTTCACACTTAGAATTTTAAAAAAACTATGACACGCAAGCGACAATCGAATATCCGTGTCCTGACCACTATCGATAGTGTTCACAAAAAAACAGTTTAAATACATGTATTTACATCAAATATCAGACATGATAACAGCAGAAATTACATTGATCTCCTCAGGACAACGATGGATGACGACAAAGAAGCAACCTACGATCTACCTCATTGGACTCATCATTGGGATAAGCACGCAGGACACCCCAAGCAAGACAGAGGGTGGAAGTGGAAGGGTCTTTTTCCGGCTGGAGGCCTATGACTAGTGGTGTTCCGCAGGGCTCTGTATTGGGACCTCTGCTGTTTGTGATTTATATAAACGATCTGGAAGAAGGTGTAACTGGGGTGATCAGTAAGTTTGCAGACGACACAAAATTGGCAGGACTTGGAGATAGTGAGGAGCATTGTCAGAAGCTACAGAAGGATATAGATAGGCTGGAAATTTGGGCAAAGAAATGGCAGATGGAGTTCAATCCTGATAAATGCGAAGTGATGCATTTTGGTAGAAATAATGTAGGGAGGAGCTATGCGATAAATGGCAGAACCATAAAGGGTGTAGATACGCAGAGGGACCTGGGTGTGCAAGTCCACAGATACTTGAAGGTGACGTCACAGGTGGAGAAGGTGGTGAAGAAGGCATATGGCATGCTTGCCTTTATAGGACGGGGCATAGAATATAAAAGTTGGGGTCTGATGTTGCAGATGTATAGAACGTTGGTTCGGCCGCATTTGGAATACTGCGTCCAGTTCTGGTCGCCACACTACCAGAAGGACGTGGAGGCTTTGGAGAGAGTACAGAGGAGGTTTACCAGGATGTTGCCTAGTATGGAGGGGCTTAGTTATGGGGAGAGATTGGGTAAACTGGGGTTGTTCTCCATGGAAAGACGGAGGATGAGGGGAGACTTAATAGAGGTGTATAAAATTATGAAAGGCATAGACAGGGTGAACGGTGGGAAGCTTTTCCCCAGGTCGGTGGTGACGTTCACGAGGGGTCATAGGTTCAAGGTGAAGGGGGGGGAGGTTTAACACAGATATCAGAAGCACATACTTTACACAGAGGGTGGTGGGGGCCTGGAATGCGCTGCCAGGCAAGGTGGTGGAGGCGGACACACTGGGAACATTTAAGACTTATCTAGATAGCCATATGAATGGAGTGGGAATGGAGGGATACAAAAGAATGGTCTAGTTTGGACCAGGGAGCGGCACGGGCTTGGAGGGCCGAAGGGACTGTTCCTGTGCTGTATTGTTCTTTGTTCTTCTTTGTTCTTTAAGATGAACTTTTGGTATCCCGGTTATTTATGGTTTGCCTTACCGGACACGGGGGAATGTGAGGAGGGTGTGTTATGGGTGCATCTGGATAAGAGTATAATGTTTGGGTGTAACAACCAGCGGCTGATATACAAAAAACCAAATGGCAGTTCAGCTGAATGTTATCTGAGTGTCACCATAGAAGGGGATTGGTGGGGATTTTCAAATAATGGGTGCCCTGAAATTGGAAGTCTGGCCAACAGCCCAGAAAAAGGATTAGAGCTCGGGCAGCGGTGCCCCGGGACGCTCATAGAGGGGAACTTTGCATTGTACGAAATAAGAAATGGGCCGAAGCCACCCCCAGACCCATCCCACTCGATTTGTCCTGAAGCCACCCCTGGACCACAGAATGGATTGATACTAAAACACACAGGCAAAACCCTGTATGACAACATCCACCACGAATTGGTACCTGTGGTGGTGGATAGAGCTGGGACCCAACTGCCAGAGTGGTGCTCTCCCCAACTTAAGAGATTACACCTCCACTTAACTCGCAGACTGTTAGGACGGAAGATAGGAACGGACGAAAGACAGGAAAGATCCAGGAGGGAGTTAGTGAATGACATGGCCACAGCATACGGGGCAGGGGTAGCAACCATCAACACCCTTGATTTAGCCGACCTGGACAATAAACTTAGGGTTCTGACCCAACAGGTTAAACAGACACTAAATTCCATTAATGAGAACAATCAGCAAGATGCGGAAGGGGAACTGACTGGGAACGCAGCCAGCAGCCACATGGTCGCTGTATTAAAAGGACACGCCAAGACAATCAATCAAATTATCAGGGAAAAATTAGAGGATGATGACCGACAACAGAACCTGACTTTATGTAGTGCACATGGACAGTGGATGATAGAGCAGCTAAGGGAGAACTCAGAGCAGGTACGCAGTGGATAGGTTCCATCTTGGATTAGTGAGGAACAGATGGAACACCTATTTATGGGTAAATAATACCCAAAGTTATCTGGCTGCCAGATGCGACAGTTGACCAAAGTCTGGTTCAATGACGACTGCAAAGGGACTCCAGGGAAAGCCCTGGACATGCTATTAGGACTCCCCATAATCACTGACGACCAGGTCGGACTGAGGGTCTTTGAAGTGGAGAATATAGGGACTATCCATGGGGATAACTGGATAGGGCACGACGGCACTTTACTGTACGCAGTGAAGAAAGAAGGGAGACTCATAGGCACTACTCTGGACAGATGTCAGCAAACTGACGAAATAATCACCTGCCCGCACCCAGTTTACTGAAATGAGTATGCACTATGTGGCTTCAGAACAAACACTAGTCTAAATTGCTCAGTAGAAGCTCGTAGCCTTGACACAGACATAACTCGGGTGGCTTACAAGGGAGCAGGGAGATACTGTCTCACCATCTCCCTGAAGCAATATCAGTATGGCGCGACACATTGTAACATTACTGACACTACATTCTGCATCAAACCAGGGATCGGTACTGGGGCCTCAACTATTTACCATTTATATCGACGATCTGGAGGAGGGGAGTGAGTGTAGGGTAACAAAGTTTGCAGACGACACAAAGATAAGTGGAAAAGTGAATCGTGTGGAGGGCGTAGAAGGTCTGCAGAGAGATTTGGACAGGGTGAGTGAGTGGGCGAGGATCTGGCAGATGGAGTATAACGTTAACAAATGCGAGGTTATTCACTTTGGAAGAAATAATAGAAAATTGGATTATTATCTAAATGGAAAGAAATTACAACATGCTGCTGTGCAGAGGGACCTGGAGGTCCTTGTGCATGAGACGCAAAAACACAGTCTGCAGGTGCAACAGGTGATCAAGAAGGCAAATGGAATATTGGCCTATATCGCAAGGGGGATAGAATATAAAAGCAGAGATGTCTTGCTGCATCTGTACAGGGCATTGGTGAGGCCGCAGCTGGAATACTGTGTGCAGTATTGGTCCCCTTATTTGCGGAATGATATATTGGCCTTGGAGGGAGTGCAGAGAAGGTTCATCAGGTTGATACCAGAGATGAGGGGTGTTGATTATGAGGAGAGACTGAGCAGATTGGGTTTGTACTCGTTGGAATTTAGAAGGCTGAAGGGAGATCTTATAGAGACCTATAAGATAATGAAGGGGCTGGATAGGGTAGAGGTGGAGAGATTCTTTCCACTTAGAAAGGAAGCTAGAACTAGAGGGCACAGCCTCAAAATAAAGGGGGGTCAGTTTAGGACAGAGTTGAGGAGGAACTTCTTCTCTCAGAGGGTGGTGAATCTCTGGAATTCTCTGCCCACTGAAGTGGTGGAGGCTACCTCGTTGAATATGTTTAAATCACAGATAGATGGATTCCTGATCGGTAAGGGAATTAGGGGTTATAGGGATCAGGCGGGTAAGTGGAACTGATCCACTTCAGATAAGCCATGATCTTATTGAATGGTGGGGCAGGCTCGAGGGGCTAGATGGCCTACTCCTGCTCCTATTTCTTGTGTTCTTATGTTCTTATACCAGCCAGGATTGGTCTCATTCAACTAATAGACATTCATAAGAGGGAGAGGGTAGATTTGAACGCCACTGACAAGCTCCGACAGACTCTGGGGGAGTACCATGAGAAATATGACACAAGCCTAAAACCCCCACTGGAGGAGTTGAACCAGATTCGGATAAAATTGGCTACAGCCCACAGAACCTTCACCAAAGTAATACAGCAGACCCAAGAGGTGAAAAGGGAAATTAAAGTCACCTCATGGTGGAATGATCTTTGGAATTGGGACTCAAACATCCAAATCCATCCATTTGTTTGCATAATGTCACATCTGGCGGTATTACTGATTTTGTTCACCCTGGTATATCTAATCATCCTCACAGTCCAATTCAGCCGATGGAAAAAGAGGATCACCCGGAGGCAGGACATAGGGTTCGCCCTTGAATTATGGTCCCCTCTAATTCAGTAGAGCAATGTTTACAGGAAACCTGCCATTTTGCGATTTGTACTAATGAACAGTTGGAAATCCTAATATCGAAATGTGCCTCAGATTCGCAAATATTTATTGTAATGTTTGTTTGAATGTTTTGGTTTGTAATTGGCTTATTGTAACGATGGTGTTTAGAATACATGGTTGTTTGTATTTGTAGAGTGTTGCTGTCTGTAGCATCTGGAATGTAAATATGTTGTAGGGATGTATTATTACTGTGCATGCCAATGCCTGGGCCTTGCTTGACTGTTGAGTGACTGGGGAATTCCTGACAGATATTGGTCCTGAGTTTGTGATGCATCACGCTTCACGTTCAGGATCAACAGGAGGGACTGTGGCCAAACTGGCCATCTAAAATGGCGATTTATAAAGCACTCTGGGCCAATTGGGCAAGAAAGCAGGCTGCAGCCTAAAAGACAGAGATAAAGATGCTGCAGCTCAGACGACTGAATACACAGGATATGGGCCATCTCCAGGACAAAGGTGACTTTCTGGTCAAACTGGGTTGTTTACCAGACATAGGGGTGCCTTAACCCCTTATTTGGGAGGGAGGTGTGTGACCTATGTGCCCCCAGCACCTACAGACATGGCTGTTGGTGACACACCCAGAGATTGGTGTGGCAGCACCCGATTGGACTTTATCGATCAGGGTGATCAAGGCCTGATCGATTGATTGGCAATGAACAAAAGGGGCGCAAAAACCAACGGGGTATGAAGGGTGCTGCGCAACCAAGAATCTCTCTCTCTCTGACCCCATGAACGAGCTACAACAACGGTGACCGTCACCAGCAACGACCAGCACAAGGAGAGCCACCACACCCGAGAAGGAAGGAAGACCAGAGCCAGAGTGCCAGACCAGACCAAAGGACCAGAATACGCAGAGGACGACCAAGACCAGCGCACAGATAAAGGCCAATATCTGCCTGGGTACTTGTCAGTCACGCAAAGTTAAGTCAAGGTCTAGAATTGGACTTGAACTTTAGTATTTCTGTAAGGTAACTTATTGTTGGTTGGGTGGGTGGTTATTGATTGTGTTTTTAAATAAATATTGTACTAACAAGAAGTCTACTCGCAATTCTTTGTCCACCATATAAGGGTTAAAACACTGTGCGGCAGGCACAACAGAGGAGTCCGTTCACGTTTTCCCTGATGTTGTGACTCTGACATGTGAGTGCCAAGGTCACCATGGGAAGGTTGGCGACCACCATGGAGATGTTGGTTCAGCAGGTTTTTCTGGATTTGCACTTGGCCCCGCACTCCATGGCCACACACCCTTGTGAGCACCATTAATATCTAGGTGAGAGAGGGATAAATCACCTTGACTGCCTTCCAGGCATCTTATCAAGGAGTCAGGGCACCCACAGGGAGGATGAGCATCAGCTGGCCACCCTGGGTGCTTCCTCTCAGGACATTCCAAGGGTATGCAGCCATTCTGAATCTCTTCTGCCTGTGGCGCCATCCAGTCCAGCTGATCAGGCCGAGGAGGGTGTATCTGCCCCTGAGCAAGAGACCCATAGCAGGCTAGTGCCCTCCAAGTCTCAGGGCCACTAGAGGATGTCCATCAAAATTATCGCAGATAACAGAATGTGGCAGTCGACAGGCTGTCTCTACCTCTGCTGCAGATATTGGGGCTGCACCCAGGCGTACTGGTAAGATTAGACAAATGAAGAAATTTTTCCATCACTTTTGAGTCACAGGTATGCAACAACTTTATAAATGTGGTTGCACCTATGTAAATATATTAGATGTTCATGTGAATGGCTTGGTCAGCTGAAGACATTACGATTCTGTATATTTGTATCCTCTTATCCTGGGTTTAGCCATTCTCCCAGTCAGTGATAGTGTCCCTTTGTGAGGTTCACATTCACATGATGTCAAATCACTGATGATAGGTCCTGCACCCTTGTGCAATGTCAGGGAGATGTGTTAAAATCTTTATTGGAAATGTGTTACTAAAGCACTTGTAACCCTTCTTCACGAAACACCACTTTGTGAGGACAGCTCGGCAGCCTAGAAGGATTAGCGGCAGTTTTGTCTTCTCAGTGTTAGTGCCAAAAGGCAAGATATGGGCAGGAGGCAGATATACCCAATCATGTCCTCATCCGACTGGTGCTGTTGTTTCTCATTGATGTGGTGACCAATGCTTCAAGTAAGTTTTCATAGCTGTTGAATCAACTTTAACTTCCCAGAGTAAACACATATAGGGGCACTGCTGATCTTCTTAGAGATCATTGCCTGGTGGATTATAAGGGTACAGTTTGCAAGTGTGAATGCTAAACTAGCTCTCAACAAGTGACAAGTTGGACATCTCTTTCAATGAAATGGAATGGCATTCAGGACCAGGAGAAATGTGGCCATCTCCCCATGCCTTCACTTTGATGCTCCTGGAATCTGATAGCAATTATAGTGCCATGGGCATATCTCACATGTCTTGCTTCATCTATGGCATTATCCATGGAAACTGACCCTCATTATTGGCTTGAGGTTCCTGGGCCTCCTGCTCTTCATCTCCCATGGAACTTCTATCCTCCTCCATTTCACCCTCTGGCAAGAGATCACCTCTTTGCAGTGCCATTATGTGAAGCATGCAACACAAAGCGATGATGCAGGAAACCCTATCAGAAGTGTATCTTAGTGTGCCACTTCAGCGGTCCAAACATCTGAAATGCATCTTCAGAATACCAATGGTCTGCTCGATTAGGGACCGGAGCTGTGAGCTGTCACCTCCAAACCACACTGAAGCCGATGTGCCAGTGTCATCAGTGGCTAGTAAGAGTTTCTATGGATATTTACATAAGAAAGGAGTTAACAAAGTGAGTGTTGATACTTTAGAAAGTATGTCAATTCTCCAGACGATGTAAAATAGGGCAATGATGAATGAATTAAACAAGTATTTTGCATTGGCCTTCACAATGGAAAACACAACAACTAACATCCCAGAAATAGTTGTTCTGTCAATCCCAGTTGATATTATAACTGGATGGGAAGATCCCAGAATGGAACCCAGACTCAAAAGATTATAACATTTAACTGTTTTTTTAGAAATATGGAGGAACAGAGCCATAGAGCTGTTAATTTGTTTTTAAGAACAAGAAAAAACATTTATTAAACATGAAGGCCGCGATTCTCCTGAATTGGACCGAAGTGCCCATGCCAGTGGGAAAACCAGAGTGTTTCCTGCTGGCACTACCAGTGATCTGCACGCACTATTCAGAATATGATAATAGGCCAGTTCTCCCCCACATGTTTCACGCTATCTTCCAGATGCCTGGTGCCTGATTCGCTGCAGTCGGGATTCAGCTGTTTGCCCTCTACAAGAGGGAGCAGTATTTCAGCGTTCCTTCCAACAGTACTCTCACTTCAGCCAGCAAAACACAGGAAAAAGGTTGGTAACTAGATTCCTCGAGTCAGAGGTGAAGAGGATGTTAAAAGCTGTGGAGGAGAGGCGGGCCACTCTTTTCCCGAGAGTTGGCAGGAGGCTGCTTTCAGCCAAGGTTGTGGAGGAATGGGAAGCGGTGACCAGGGCGGTCTTTGGTCAAGGCTGGAGGGTGGTGATGATTCACTATGAGGCACACTGGGATGCTGCCTGGTGCCACACAAGTCTGACTCCTACCTGTTCTCCGACTGTACACTGGCGCCTGAGCCCACCTCTGAGTAAGGGTTGGAGGCACAACCATGTGGCCTAATGGGCCGGGGGTTGAGGGGGGAGGTGGAGGGAACAGAAACCAAGGGGATGATGTTTAATGAAGAGTCCGGTGGATGCTGGGGAAACCAGGGCAGGCGGTTGGTCACTTTTGGCTGAGGGGCCCATATTGCGCATCACGACGCGCTGCGCCTCAATGTGTGGGTTTGGGGTATGGTCAGCCCTGTGGAGGAAAATTCAGAGACAGATCAGTCACAGCTCTGGGGTGCAATAAACATTTAATCGTGATTTTAAAGTGTACAAAAATAAATTAACCCAAACTAGTGCTGACTTTTACCCGTGCCCTCTTAGTGACCCTACAACTTCCATATCTTACGTGGCCTCTTGCTACATCTAGGTGACTCCCCAGGATGCACATCGGAGGTGGAAGCGCCCAGCTGTGATCCATGCCCCATGGCCTGTGATGCCCTTGGTGGGCATCCCCTGGGAGACCGAGATCTGGAGGGCCCTGGCCGACATGCGGATGACACTGATGTAACCATGCCACCCTGTTCATCCCACTGTCCGTGAGATGCCCTGGTATGAGGAAGGGGGGATTCGGATGGTCTGGGGACATCCGGAGTCTCCTGCGTGGAAGGCCCCAGTATGGGTTCCAGCAGTCCTCCTCCCTCGGTGTGTCCATAGGCACTGGGTCCACTCCATGGGATGCCAGGGCAGCTGGACTGAGCTTCACAAGCCTTGGCGTCACCTGACCCTGCCAGATAGTTCTGCCCCAGTGTGTGATCCCTCAGCTCTGGCCCTCTGAGACTGGGCCAAGCTCTTGAGCCCCTCTACTACAGCATTCTGTGAGCGAGTCAGGCTCTAGAGCCCCTCAGCATTAGCCCTGTGAGGCCAGGCTAAGTTGTCGACACTCACAGCCAGGGCCTGCTGTGTCTTCAGAATATCTACGAGAGCCACAGCCATAACCAGCTGTGTCTCCAACATGCCTCTGAAACTCATGGCCTCCCGAATGCCAGCGACACCCTCAGCTGTGACTCGCTGTGCTCCAGGATAGCCTGCACCCTTCACCCATGGGGACAAGTTCCTGACCCAGACTTTACACTGCGAATGCCACCCTTGCAGAGTTGGCCTGGGTACCAGCTGTGCCGGCACCACCTCCTGCAACAGCACTGTTTGAATCCCCTAAACAGCCTTGCAGTCGCTGTATGGTCACAATTACCCGGGTTTGCTGATGCATCTCCAGCAGCTTCGGGATGACCAATCCCAGAGGCCTGGCACCTGGCTCAGGGCCAGCTGAATCCTTGCCTCCAGCAGACTTCCATGTGCCCGAGCCCTTGGACATTCCCGCCTTCACCCGATGTGCATCCACATCTGTGAAGTGCACACCAGTAAATGACCCAGAAGCCTCACCATTAACATGTCCCACCATTGTGATAGTCTCTGTGTTGGTGGATTGTATGTTAGATGCCTGTGCCGATTCACTGGTGCTATTCTCGGAGGATTCCTCAGGACCTCACTCCGTGGTGTCATCTGATCTGTCCTGGGGAGTCTCAGCAGGAGGAGCAGGTGGGGGCGGGGCGGCGGTGACACCAGAAAGGCCTGGAGCATCAGGATCATCCCCTGTTAGAAAGGACATACGTTAGTGGAAGGGAGGGACAACTGCCTGTGCACCATGGCACTTACTTCTTGGGACTAGGGTTCAGCTGATGCTCACTTGCATGCCGGATGCCGATCTGGCTGTCTGTCACCATTCTCTCCTCAGCTTGCCCTGCCAGCTCCTTGGCGTGTTACTCAAAATCAGTGAACAGGTGCAGCTCGGGGACACCAACGCCAGTCTTCTCCCTCTCCCTTCTATTATGTGCAGTCTTCTCCTGTGGGGACATAAGGGAGATTGAAAGCATGATATGTGGAAGGGTGTAGTGTGTGTCAGGGGTGGGGACACTCGGGTGAGCTGTATCGGGGCAGTGCCTTGCCACTTTGGGGTACTGATTGGGGGATGCCGCAGGGGTTGGAGGCATCTGCTGGGGGGGGGGGGAGGGGGGGGGGGGGGTTGGTTGGTGGAGGCCCATGAGGTGTCTGGGGATGGTTTCACATTGCAAGCGCAGCGCATGTGACTGGTTTCAGAAAGGGATGCACACTCACCCTTCCTGCCTGAAGAAGGTCATTTTTTTGTGGTACTGTTTGCCAGCCCGACATGCCAGTACATGGGCACTTAGAGCTGCAGCCACAGTCTCCCAGACAGCACTGGCTGCGCGACTCCTGGGCTGAATTCCCTCTATTGGGTACAGCAACTTACACCTCTCCTCCACAGCATCCAGCAGCCGGGTCTACTCAGCATCAGAGAACCTGGGGGTGCTCCTTCTTTGTGCCATCTTCCTGGCATGACTGCCTGTGTGTCCATACTTATATAGAACTCTGCCTTGTTAAGGGAGTCCAGCTGCAGTCAGTTTGGGCTCATGCGGTTGTTAGGTAAATTTCATGGAGAATGCAAAAACTGCCGTATTTTCGCCCATTGGGCACTTAGTTTTTTTGGGGGAAAATTGCAGCCGTTAAATCCATAATCCTGCATTAAAACAGTAATAAATGACCTAATTTGAATGAATAATTTGACAGCTGGATGGAGGTTTCCTGCTTTCTTTAAATCCCACCCTGGAAACCTGGAAGACTAGAGAATGATTCTGGGATCCCAACTTGATGTCCCATTTATAGGATTTAATTTCAAACATGTACAAAAACCCAACTTCCCCTTGCCTGGGAAAATTCCACCCAAGGTTTCAAGTTGATTACATTTTAAAAAATCAGAATCTCTGAAATGAGCAGCTTCAATGTCACTTTTTAAAGTTCCAGTCTCTCTCATTGAATCTGATTCGTCCCCTGCCTAACATCCAGCTCAATTCAAGTTAGAAATGGGTGGGTTGGTGGCAGATTTGGGGCAGGGAACAGATTGTTGAGATTTTAAATCATCACCTGGACGTTGTTTTAGGTTAAAATTCAACTTTGTGATGATATTAGAAGATGCATTTTTATAGTGCTCTTCACGTTCTCAGAATGTCTCAAAGCATTTCACAGCTAATAATTTTGAAATGTAATTATTCTATAGGAAAATGTAGCTGTGAAGTTGTGCACAGCAAGATCCTACAAAGAACAATGAGGTAAACGACCTGTTAATTTGTTTTGGCAGTTTTGTTTGAGAGAATTGTTGGCCAGGACTCAGTGGAACTCCCAGTGGAGGTCCCTCTATGGAGGGATCCTTCCCCATTATTTTGGGGACCTGGAGTGGAGACTGGTGCATGCAGCAGTATCGTACAATTGTAGATTGTACTGGTTCATGGGCTCCTAAGAGACATGCCCTTTTTGCACTTTTGCGGAGTCCTTAGACCATGTCTATGTTAAATGTTTTAGACTGAACAACAATTTTAGTTTTCTCAAAAATCTTTAACTGATGTTTTGTTTGTAAGAATGGACACACAGGCAGTCCCATGCTCCTGATCTACGGACACCTGGTGCAGAGGGGGGCGGGGAGAGCGGAGGACCTTCTCATGAACCTGCTCCTGGACCTGGTAAAACTTACCATTAACAGATACAGGCAGTGGGCGGCCGAGAGGGTCGTCTGACCCGATTGTCTGCCCCTCTACCGCGGCTACATTCACGGCCGGGTGTCCCTGGAGAGGGAGCATGCAGCGTACGAGGACACTGTGGAGGCCTTCCGTGCCCACTGGGCATTGCATAATTGACCCCTTTAATCGCATTTTAATTTGATACTTTAAGTTTCCTTTTCTCTTCGTTTTTTTTTCGGGTGGTTCCCTTCCTTTTGGGAGCTGCTCCCTTTTAATTTGTCCCTTAGTTAATTTTATTTTGTTTAATTGTTTCAGCCAGAAAGATTGACTCAGTGGAACTCCCCTACTCTTCAATGACATGATTACTTGAGTGCATCACCTATGAGTACTGATGTGTAAAATTAGCACAGAGGAACTGACTAACACGTCAATCTAAATGTAGGACATGTTAGGAAGAGCAGCTCATGGAATAAATGTTTTCCCTGGGATTCAAAGATGATATTATAAAGTGCTGAAAGGAATGGTGCTGTCAATTCGGGAAATTCTCAAAGCTGAGCGTAGAATGAAGGATATCAAAATTTATCAAGGTTAGAGTTGGAAATGTTTCTCTTCCAGCGTATGGGATAAATTCCCACAAAAGAACAGTGACTTCTCTGCTTGTTAAATATTTTAGATACATTTTAAGTTAAGATTAAAATCCATAGTTATAGGAAATGTTGGCTGAGAAATTATTCAAACCTCGGAAATCTTATCTGTGGATAACATTGTCTTCAATTGGATTCTATCCATTATAAATGGTCTATTGGAATGATTAATTTAAATGGTGAATGCACTTTTAATATATTAATGATCATTTGTCTCCTTGCTGTTTGTGTGTACTTTGCTGCGTGCAAATTGGCTGCTGCATTGTCTATAAGTTATCACACTTCAAAAGTACATGATTATAAAACACTTTTGAATGTCTTGCAGTCATGAAACACGCAATATCAATTCAAGTTCTTTATCTGTTTCAAACTTTCTTGTGTAGAGATTAATCATTTTGTGTAAAAGGTAAAGGTAAAGTTGCCATTGTCCCAGATGACTATTGGCTGCTCTCCCCTTTGAGGGGGAGAACTAACTGGCGGTGATTTAAGCTGAGAATCACCACACCTAAAGTGGGGTTAAGAAGGCGGGTCTTCATGAATAAGTTGTGTAAGGCCTAACTGCCAGTGGGATAGGGGTTATGGAAGGTAGAGTTATGTGGGGTGCTTGTTTATTTATCAGTATTATGGTCACTCACTGTTTCGTTGTGTGTGATTACAATGGATTGTATGATGTGAAGTCTACAGACAGCACAGCCTCTCAATCTTTCTTGCCCTCTATCACAGAGATCTTAGATAACAGATCTGGACAACCTAACAAAGGCTGTCAAGTCCTTTGAGACGAAGAAAACTCCTGGAAGTAATGGCTTACCAACTGAGTTGCATTTGACTTTGTGGGACTGGATCAGAAGTCTACTAGTTTGCTTTGGTTGGTAGAATGTCAGAATCCATGAGAAAAGGCATCATCACCCTCATCTAAACCAGAAGGGGGGGGGAGAAAGGGAGGAAATTAGAAATTGGTGTCCTATTTCCCTGCTGAATGAAGGCTGTAAAATTCTGGTCTAGGGTCATTGCCATTCGGGTTAAGTCTGCTCTGGGGTCAGTGATCCACCCTGACCAGACCTGTGCTGTGCTCGGCAAGAAGATCTCTAACAGGCAATTGTATTCCTTTGTAGTGCAAGCTATGTGTGGGACATAGAGATGGACACCTGCCTCATTAGCTTGGACGAGAGAAAACTTTGATAGAATGTTGCACACCTCCATATTGGATGACCTCGCCACATGTTTGGGGAGGGAATCCACGATTGGACCCAACTACTCGACACAAACATAAGTATGCAGTTTCAATGGATCGGTGGGAATCTCAAAGCTTTCTGATCAAATTTGGAGTCAGGAAGGGCCCCCTTCTCTGTCTGCCCTGTTCATTTGTTGAGTCCATCAGGAAGGATGCAGGCATAAGAGTGGTGAAGAACTTTGGCAGTGAAGGTGTGCAAGTCAAAGCCTCCCTGTGCATGGACGACATCACCGATTTGCTCAGACCTATAACCAATGTGCAGACTGATGAATATCTGCGACCAGTTTGAACTGGCCTCTGGGGCCAAGGTAAATTGTGGCAAGAGTTCTTTGGGAACTGGGCTGACCATCCTTTGTCCCCTTCACTGTCAGGTCAGACCCCCTGAATATGCTGGGAATATGGTTCAGAAGGGTGGGGCATATGCCAGAAACTGGGAGGAGCATTAAGCTAAAGTGAAGCAGAAACTGGCCATCTGGGATCTAATAAGCTCCCTGTCCATTATGGATAAGAACTTGGTCATCAGCTGTGAGGCACTCTTGGTGTTGCTGTATGTGGTGCAGATCTGGCCCATTCCTAACTTCTTCATTGTGGTGATCACCTTGTTTCATATTCATTCAAGGGGTGTGGGCTTTACTATCTGGGTCAGCATACATTGTCCATCCTGAGGGTAATGCTGAGGGATGCACTAAAGCGTAGGGCAGCTGCTGCTAAAGTGCAGTAGGGAAAGACCTCTGTCTAAGGCCTCTTAGCCACGGTACACTGAGGGGCTGGTAATTTGCAGGCTGTATGCTTGTCATTGAATGTATATAGTCCATCAGGAAAGATGCAGGCATCAGAGCGGTGAAGAACTCAGGCAGCGAAAGCATGCAGGTCAGAGCTTCCCTGTACATGGACGACATCACTGTGTTTTGCTCAAATGACCAAAAAGTGCAACATGCTCCATGGAGAAAAGCTGATGCACTTCCTGCAACATCCAATTTGAAATGTTTTGGAATGTACTTTTAGATATTTTATGAATAAAGTGTATTTTTGAATTTTTTTTTAAAAAGTCTAATGTAATGGATTACCCTCATCTTGGCCTATTGCACAGTGAACTGAGAATTGTGCAGAAAATGCTGGTGTCTTCATTTTGCCATTTTCATTCACTCTGATGTCAAGCTATATTTAGTGTTTAATGATTTACTTACTGAAAATATTTATTTAAACATTTTGTTTATTTTTAAAGCTGTTACTGAATTATAGTCCATCCAGTATTTTCTCAGTCACACAGTTTATGAAGATACAGCAAATGGGTATTACACCAAATCTGAAGCAATACATTAATGTTGGGGCTCAAGTTCTGCTACAGTACTTATTATTACAGAACTGATGTAAAGTATTACATACTATGGCATATCACTTATCAAAGAAGTGCATGATGGAGTGAGTAGTATAAAGAATAGAAATTGTAATCAGCATCTATGAATGCCTAAGGTGCTCATATCAAATTATTCTCTGCTATTTTGACACAGGCATTAAACTGTTTAAAGGTCTAATATTTAAACCCGTTCAAAGAATAGCATTGATCATAATTTCTTACAGACAATACAGTAAGAGAAAAAAAATAGGGCCAGAGAGAGTGGACACAGTCAGAAGAGGCAGAAAGCAGGAGAGAAAGGACAGGTTCAGCAAGAGTGGCTGTGGTGGGCTTCTGCATCTTCACAATTCAGTTAGCTCCAATTCAGGTACAATACAATTCAGTTAGTCCCAATTCAGGTATAATCTAATAATTGTATGTATTTATGTCTATATAACCTATTATGATGTAATTAATTTCAGAAGATGATACTATGCTGCAAGGATTTGTAACAGCATGCACCATGGACAGAGGTTCATCTCCGAAACAGCAGGACTATCAACACATTTGCAATTCTAAATTGGGGAAGTTAATAAACTGGGACTGGTCATTTCAGGAACAATATGTTTGTGTTGGATAAATCTGTTACCTAACTAATTCAGTTGGAAGAATTCTAAGAGGACATTTGAATAGAAAGAAAACTCATTACAATTATGGAGGTAATCAGATTGTTAAAATGTGCAGAGTTCATTTCATAACCCTGATACCGGAGGTAGTAAAGCCCTGGCCGCACCACTGCCAATGATGAAGGAATTCATGTTATCATGCTTTGGGGTAGATTTTCTTGTTCCTGAACTGGAGGCTATTGAGCCATCAATCTGTAATGGACACAGGGAAATCAGGTGGGGGAAAATCATACAAGATAGCTGGCCCAATATTCCTGACTTTGCTATGTGCAAGAAATTCATTAGCTTCCAGTGTAGGAAGGGAAAAAATCTGCCCCAATATCTCTCAGCTTGTATAAACTTCAAAGCCTACCAAGTCAAAGTAACTAGACCTCTCCAGGAATGTTATGGCCAGGAAACTAGTTTGGCCTCCAAGTGTAAAGTCCTGTCGACCATGTGGACAAACATATAGAAAAGCAATATGCAAAAGTTGCATTGGTCACTTCAGGCCCCACTCATCAGGTTGAGCCATCATTTGTATGAATACAGCTGCCACTCTCAAAAATAGATTTTCATCAGCACCAAAATTCTGGTAAGGGTTGGAGCTACGGCCCAGCTGTATGATCCAGGTATCACTCACAGTACAGTTTGTAAAGCAAAGCACAAGCAACTAAAAATTAATATTACAATTTTATAACTTAAAATACTGGAATCAGAGTCACAAAACAATACAAATCAAGTCAAGGATGGTGTTAACTATGAATGAGATTAACAGCAAAGGACGCAGTTGTAAGCTGGTCCCTAAATGCTTGAAGCACACAACAGAAAGCAGAACTTCCTTGATAAAAAGTCCATTAGATATTGATAATGAATGCAGCCAAATTACTTCATGGATGAAATGAAGAAAGTGGGGGTTGAGGGGGAATTCCATTCCACACCATCCTTTACATTCCGAATCATGCAGTAGCACCAGAATTCTTGAGGTCACTTCTTTTCCAATTATTTCTTTACTTTCTCCTTCGGCCACAATATTTTCCCATTGCACAAGGGGATCCTTCAGAAACATAGAAAAACTGCTGAATTATTTCGATCTTAACCAATGGGCATTCAGGAGCAGATCAAAGTTCAAAAGTTGAATGAAGTGAATTCAGAAGGATTATGCCAAATGCAAGAAGACTTGCTGAATTTTGTAAATTATGTGGAACACCTTACAACAACTTTGCTTACAAGTAGTTTCAAGTAGAAATAAAAGTTATGGACTCATGCTTCTGCTGGCACCATGTCCATTTTATAGATGTAAAACAGGCACCTAATGCCCAATATCATGGGTGATCTTTGGGTACTTGTGTCAGAAGTGCACCCATCCATCTCTTTTGGAAAAATATTCCTCCAAATGCGTCCAGAGCCAAGCCTGTAATAAGCAATTAAATCCTTTGCACACACAAGCAGGAGACTTAGGGCAGTATTTAATGGAGGCAACAGGGTGGCAGTTAACAAATTTGCAAGTTTCATAAGATATACTTGTGGTGAACCATAGATGGTTACCACTATGGGTACTGAACCATAGATGGTTAGCACTATGGGTACTTGTACATATGTTACTGTTGTCACTGTTGGGGTTAGGGTTGGGGTGTTCTACCTGTTGGTATTGTTCTGTGGTACACTCCGGTTGGCTCCGACTACCTGTAGGAGTATAAAGGTCACTGCACTGCCTAGTGACCCTTTAGTCTGGGATTGTATTGTTAGTAAGAAGTCTCACAACACCAGGTTAAAGTCCAACAGGTTTATTTGGTAGCAAATACCATTTGAATGGTATTATGGTATTTGCTACCAAATAAACCTGTTGGACTTTAACCTGGTGTTGTGAGACTTCTTACTGTGCTTACCCCAGTCCAACGCCGGCATCTCCACATCATTGTATTGTTATGCAGTATGCTCCATTCTTGTTACTAATAAAAGCCTTTATTTCCCGGGTACGATTCAGCCTCCCGAGTGATTTAATCGCGCATCAATACTCATAAAGGATAATCTGCTCTGTGATGTGTACTAATGGCAAAGGCCTTTTGTATGAAGAACCACTCAGGCACTTGGCAGGCCAATAGCAAGTCTTTCCTGGAATCAAGGACCCCAAGGGCAGAGGTTCCAACTGCCAAGAACTGCTAGCCAATCAGAGGCCAGTAATCTATTGCACAGCAGCACCACTGGGGAGGCCAATTCATTCGTGACTAACTGCAGCATATGTCATGCGCATTAGCTGTCAAGTGCCTGAGAATACTGACAGCAAACTATGGGTACATTTGACCGCCTTCTGAGAGGCAATTTGTAACTTTTTATTGAACTTATTTTAGGGTGCCCCTCTCATCTCCACATTGAATTGTGAGCCATTTCCTCAGTCCCACCCATAGCCTTCACCCCCTCCACCAAAGGACTCTGCTTACAATCTCTGCGTGGCTAATCTTTATGCTTCCTAGGACTACCCTAGGGGCCTCACCTAGTGCCTGCAGGTCAATGGCAAGAAATAAATGAGGCAATGGACCAATTTCCTGTGGTTCAGTTATTGGTTTCAATTAGGTGCATACACTGCTTTGTGCTTTTGCTTTGATTTAGAAGCCATAGAAACCCTTCAGTGCAGAAGGAAGCCATCTGGCCCATCAAGTCTGTACCGACAACAATCCCACCCAGGTCTTAACCGCCACATATTTACCCTGCTAGTTCTCTTGACACTAAGGGCAAATTAGTACGGCGAATGCACCTAACCTGTGGGAGGAAACCGGAGCACCTGGAGGAATCCCATGCAGACTAAAGGAGAATGTGCAAACTCCACATGTACAGTTACGCGAGGCCGGAATTGAACCCGGGTCCGTGGAGCTGTGAGGCAGTAGTGCTAACCATTGTGCCACCCAGGGTGAGATCCAATTTCTAGGCTTTGATTTCTAAGTCAATATCAGGACTGGTCTCTTAAGTTTAATCATTCCAATAAGCAAATTCAGATAATTGCAGCTATGTACAAATTGCTGAAGTAAACCAGAGGGTTTATAAATTTCATGCTCTGGACTTTCTTTTCTCTTTATGATACTTTACATCTACAATTAAGTGTAGCAGTGTCAGGTAGCACTTCTGCTTTAGGTAAAATTAGCGATCTTGCAAATTGCATGCAAAATTATATCAGTTTTGAAAAATATTTTTCATTCCCAAGTTTTCACTCCAACCTATTGCTTTATACAAAAGCTGCCTTAAATCAGCACAATCAGGCAAAGTTTTAAAACAACTTTTAAGTATATAAATTTTGCTTTTGAAAGTACTCCTTGATATAGTTAAGAGTAGGAACTTGATTAATACAACTGAAAGTAGGTTTATCACAAAAATTAAGCACTTTGAATCTGTCATACCACCAACTGTGCCTCACCCATTTTTAAATTATAGAAAACGTGAGGCCGGAGCTGTGTACAGTTCTGGTCACCCTATTATAGAAAGGATATTAATAAACTAGAAAGAGTGCAGAGAAGATTTATTAGGATGCTACCGGAACTTGATAGTTTGAATTATAAGGAGAGGCTGGATAGACTGGGACTTTTTTCTCTGAAGTGTAGAAGGCTGAGGGGTGATCTTAAAGGTCTATAAAATAATGAGGGGCATATATCAGCTAGATAGTCAATATCTTTTCCCAAAGGCAAGGGAGTCTAAAACTAGAGGGCATAGGTTTAAGGTGAGAGGGGAGAGATACAAGAGTGTCCAGAGGGGCAATTTTTTTATCACAGAGGGTGGTGAGTGTCTGGAACAAGCTGCCAGAAGTAGTAATAGAGGGGGTACAATTTTGTCTTTTAAAAAGCATTTGGACAGTTACATGTGTAAGATGGGTATCGAGGGATGAGGGCCAAATGCAGGCAATTGGGACTAGCTTAGGGGTTTTAAAAAAAAGGGCGGCATGGACAAGTTGGGCGAAAGGGCCTGTTTCCATGCTGTAAACCTCTATGACTCTATAGAGCACTTGTAAAAGATGTATACAACTTCATTGGCTGGAATGTGTTTTAGAGATCTGTGAAAAGTGCAAAATAAATGCAAGTCTTTCTTTTTCAATCTCCTCTGTACCCTCTCTAGTGTGATCACATGATTCCTGTGATGCAGTGACCAGAACTGTATGCAGTACTCTATCTGTGACCTAGCTAGTCTTCATATAGTTCTAGCATAACCTGCCTGCTCCTTTTTTTCTATGCCTCGGTTAATAAAGGAAAGTACCCCATATGCCTTCTTAACTACCTTATCAACTTGTTCTGTTACCTTCAGAGATCTGTTGGCATGCACTTCAATGTACCTGTACTGCTCTACACTATAGCATCCTAAACTAAACATGTTTTTCCTTGCCTTATTTGCCCTCCCCAAATGTATTACCCCACACTTCTCTGGATTGAATTCAATTTACCATTTTTCTACCCACCTGATCAGCTTATTGATATCTTCCTGTAGTCCATAGCTTTCTTTTTTATTATAAACCAGACAACCAATTTTTGTATTGTCTGCCAATTAATTGTGCCCTTAAGATTTAAGGCTAAACCAAATACCACAAAAAGCAAAGGATCTCAGCTCTGAGGAACTCCATGGGAAATTGCTTTCCAGTCACAAAGACACCTGTCAACTATTAGCTTTTGCCTTCTGTCACTGAGCTGATTTTTTGGATTCAATCTTGTCATTTGCCCTTGGATCCCATCGGTTCTTACTTTTCTGATTAATCTGTCACATGGGTTCTCGGTAACCCTTACTAAAATCCATGTAGGCTAAATCAAAGGGATAAGCATAATTGACGCTCCCTGTTATTGCCTTTAAAAATGAAATTAAGTTGGTCAGAAATGATTCGGAGCAAGATGGGACCTTCCTATTACAAATTCTTGCAGGCTGTTCTTGATAAATTTATGTGTTTTTAAGTGTCCCTCAAAATAATTTGTCCACTACCAAGGTTAAACTGACTAGCTTTTACTTGATGTATCCCTTCTTCTCCTTTTAAACAACATTAGCTGTTGTTCTCAGGTAAATCTAGCTAATTTGTTCGCACTACTAGTGTACTGCCTTTGAAATTTTTGAGAGTTTTAGCTGTTGGAATTGAGTAGTTTGGTGAGTCAACAGAAGATTTTCTCCAGGGGATTCTGACATACATAGGCTGCAATAGAAAAGTATGTCGCCTATGGAAAAAGGAAGTGGTTTCATTCACTGAACATCTAGTTAGGATACAAACAACGTGCAGAGTATCATGCTAGTTTCCTGGTAGTAGCTACGGCACCATCATGCTGCACCAATACTCGAACCTGCTCATTTTCAGTCTATGCATTGGGTCAAAGATTAGCTACTGGTGGCCAAAGACTATCCTCTCCAATATTTGGAGATTGACACCTCAGAAACCCAAGAAAAGATGAGATGTAATTTGTGCCATGCCTCCACTTAAGGCCTTCTAAAACATTTCATCACTACCTAGACAGGGTCAGTGGTGTTCTGCAGTGTAACTCCCACACAATGTCTTACACAACTTTGGCATCCAGTGGGAAAAATCCATTGAGCCAGCTTTACTGGAAGACATGGAGATTGGAAGAGCATGTGTGAAAGAATTGATGTTGAGAATGATGAGGATAAACAAGGTCCATCTTTTCTGCCAGGTGCAAGACTGTTTTTGTATTAGCTTATGCAGATACACTCCAGCTCTAAATTCACAACATGCTCTGTACCATCATTTCCGCTAAGATCCATCCCTGTCCTTCCATCATCCTAAGGAGTCCACTTAATCCCAAAGTATGAGCAAGGGGCTTTCAGACAAAACTCGTTATGTGGTTCTCAAATACTCATCAAATAATAATCATTTCAAAAATAACAGTAATATGCTGTGATTTTTTTCAACTTGGGGCAACCTCCAGCATCTGTTCTAAGTGTCTTCATATCTACTAAGGTGCTCTCCAGGTTGCTTCAGCTCAGAAATGCAGAATGTTATAGGACCTCAAATGAAGGAGCTTGAGATGTCTGTTGTTGGCTGGGTCTTAGTCCTGTTCACTCATCAACCCTGGTGCTTGTTGACCCACATTGATTCCCAGTTAAGTAACACTTCGATTTTTAAATTTTCATGCTTATTTTTCAAACCACTCCATGACCTCGCTGCTCCCTATCTCTACAATTTCCTCCAGCCCTACAACATTCCCAAGATATCTTCATTCTCCTAATTCTGGCCTTTTCAGCACCCCTGATTTTAATTAGTCTACCACTGGTGGCTGTGCCTTCGGTTGCTAAAGCCATATGCTCTGGAATTCCCTTACAACTCACCATTTCTTTCCTCACTTCCTTTAAGATGCTCATTTAAACCTACCTCTTTGACCATCTCCCCTAATAATTCCTTATATAGCTTGCGATCAATTTTAGCTGTATAGTGCTCCTGTGAAACGCTTTACTACATTAAAGGTGTTATATAAGTACAAGCTGTTGTTGTTGATTTTAAAGCATACGGTATTTCGACACAGAATGAGATGCACACAGTTAACACAATTCTGTTTGATTTTAGTAGTCATAAATACTTATAATCTGCAATATGTAAATTATGAGCTTAATATGATGTAGAGATTAGTTTAACTACTTATCTTTGAGTACCTATATTAAATAACGTGTACATTCAATGTAAATGAATGCAGTATTAATTTCTCATACCTCTCCCATAAGGATACCCAAACTGGCTCAGTGCCCCATACTGCTTAGGAGGTTTACCTGCAACACAAAATCTGGCCCATTAAGAATTGTTTTATTAGAATGACATGTATATTCTCTTCTATGATTGGCTGGGATGACCTGCTCATTTATAAGAAAGTTGGTGAAAATACTGATGTAAAATAAAAAAACTCTATTACACTCATGATTATTACCGCGAGAATAAAAGCCATTATGCTTTATAAATCCATTGAAATTCTTTGATACCGTAATTCAGCAGTGGAGGGCAATATTGTAGATACAATATTATTAATAGACATTTGAGAATCTGATACTAAAATTAAGGTTCATGAGTGGAATAATAGGGGCGGGGAAGATGAGGTGGTATGGATAGACAGCACCCCACCTTCTTCGAAATCACATTGGTGGGGATCTTTAATGAGTGTTGAGTGGAATGTCTGCCCTCATTGGGGCAGAAGTCCCACCCTCTGGGCCTGTCAACCAATCTCTAGCTGGGGTCCTTGACGTGGATTTATGAATTGAATGATGACTATGTTATGGGTATCTGCTCTCCACATTTTTTGTAAATGAAGATATAATTGCGTTGAAATAAAATTTTGTAATCTGTTCTTGAGGAAGTATTAACAAAGCACTTAGAAAAGTATGATTAGAACAAGTCAACATGGTTTTACTAAAGGGAAGTCCTATTTGACAAATTTATTAAAATTTTTTGAGGATGTAGGTAAAGGGGAACCAATAAATGTAGTATACCTGGAGTACCAAAAGGCTTTCAATAAGGTGTCATACAAAAGGTTAAAACGCAACATGCGTGTTCATGGAGTTGGAAGTAACATATTGGCATGGATAGAGGATTGGGTAAAAAATAGGAAGCTGGGAGTGGGCATTAGTCATTAGTGGGATAGTCAGCACGGATTCGTGAAGGGCAAGTCGTGTCTCACAAATTTGATTGAATTTTTTGAGAAGGTAACTAAGTGCGTTGATGAAGGTAGGGCAGTTGATGTCATATACATGGATTTTAGTAAGGCGTTTGATAAGGTCCCCCATGGTCGGCTTATGATGAAAGTAAGGAGGTGTGGGATAGAGGGAAAGTTGGCCGATTGGATAGGTAACTGGCTATCTGATTGAAGACAGAGGGTGGTGGTGGATGGAAAATTTTCGGACTGGAGGCAGGTTGCTAGCGGAGTGCCACAGGGATCAGTGCTTGGTTCTCTGCTCTTTGTGATTTTTATTAATGACTTAGAGGAGGGGGCTGATGACACCAAGATTGGTGGAGTAGTGGATGAGGTGGAGGGCCGTTGTAGGCTGCAAAGAGACATCGATAGGATGCAAAGCTGGGCTGAAAAATGGCAAATGGAGTTTAACCCTGATAAATGTGAGGTGATTCATTTTGGTAGGACTAATTTAAATGTGGATTACAGGGTCAAAGGTAGGGTTCTGAAGACTGTGGAGGAACAGAGAGATCTTGGGGTCCATATCCACAGATCTCTAAAGGTTGCCACTCAAGTGGATAGAGCTGTGAAGAAGGCCTATAGTGTGTTAGCTTTTATTAACAGGGGGTTGGAGTTTAAGAGCCATGGGGTTATGCTGCAACTGTACAGGACCTTGGTGAGACCACATTTGGAATATTGTGTGCAGTTCTGGTCACCTCACTATGTGGGAGTGCTGGAAAGAGTGCAGAGGAGATTTACCAGGATGCTGCCTGGTTTGGAGGGTAGGTCTTATGAGGAAAGGTTGAGGGAGCTAGGGCTGTTCTCTCTGGAGCGGAGGAGGCTGAGGGGAGACTTAATAGAGGTTTATGAAATGATGAAGGGGATAGATAGAGTGAACGTTCAAAGACTATTTCCTCGGGTGGATGGAGCTATTACAAGGGGGCATAACTATAGGGTTCATGGTGGGAGATATAGGAAGGATATCAGAGGTAGGTTCTTTACGCAGAGAGTGGTTGGGGTGTGGAATGGACTGCCTGCAGTGATAGTGGAGTCAGACACTTTAGGAACATTTAAGCGGTTATTGGATAGGCACATGGAGCACACCAGGATGATAGGGAGTGGGATAGCTTGATCTTGGTTTCAGATAAAGCTCGGCACAACATCGTGGGCCGAAGGGCCTATTCTGTGCTGTACTGTTCTACGTTTCTATGTTTCTATTAGTGTGACTTCTTCAAATTAGCAGGTTAGAGATGAGAAACTTCTAAGTATGGATGTTCAAAGAAACTTGGGTCTGTTTGTGCACAGATTGCAAAATGCTAACATCCCAGTACAGCAATTAGAAAGGTAAATGGCATGTTATCCTTTATTGCGTGGGAATTGGAGTGCAAGAATAAAGAGGTCTTGCTAGAATTGTATACATGGTTTTGATGAGACCACATTTGGAGTGTTGTGTGCATTTAAGAAAAAATATACTTGCATTCAGGGCAATACAGAGAAGGTTCACTAAATTGGTCCATGGGATGAAGAGTTATCATATGATGAGAGGTTGAGCATATTGTGTTTATTTTCCCTGGAGTTTCAAACAGTGTTTTTAAAATATTTTTCCCAAGAGACCCACTTTTAGCAAATGGCCATCCCTTGTGACCCACATCAATGTGGGGGATGTGTAACGAAGTAGGATCTTTCCACTTTGTAGTAACATTATACAGTATATTAAACATCAGGGGCGGGATTTTCTGGCCACGCTCGCCCTGAAACTGGAAAATCCTGCCCGAGGTCAATGGACCGTTCTGCCCCTCGCCTGCTACAATCACCATGGCGGGCGGGATGGGAAAATTTGACTCCAGGTGTCAGTTTCAGATCCATTTTCCAATTTATATGGGCCATATTCCAGCACAAAGCAAATTGGTGTGAGTATTTTACAAACTCCTCTCGTCAATATATACATTCAAAATAAATGTCTCAAATCAGACAATGCGCTAAGTTACTATGTATCAGCCACCACAGAACATTGACTGCCATTTAGTTGTGACAGATATCTCATTTAAGATGCACCTTTGGAACGCAGAGCTCATCAGATCAGCATGCTGCTTTTAGGTGGAAACTTGATCGGGCAGTCACCAATTATCCCTATCTGTTACCATCCCATCAATAAACCTCCTTGGTAGGTGGGATATGTCACATCAATAACTATATTCTGCTGCATCTAATGAAGTCTGTGGTTAATCTGTTGATTATCCTTTCTCATATATAGCCATAATTTAAAAAATATCTCAATGTTTTCCTTTTTGTCAGACGTCATTCCATTTTGAAATAGATGCAACAGCAAAATATTTTTATGCACACTGGGGAAAAATAATAAGTTGGATTGTGAGATAATGACCATACCTGTCACACTCTGAAGTTATAGCCTGCCTTCATGGCGGGAAATTTGAGACTCAGGCAGAGTCCACTGACCAGATAATCTGCAGTACTGCTGCTACAGTCACAATCTAAATGGGATTTACTGTAAACTTAAAAATACACCTCTCTCCTAATTCTTACCTTTTCCTTTCATAAAATGCACATTACTTGAATTGTGTCAGGCAATACTAAGCTTTTTCTCCAAATCAAAAGTCCTCATGCTGGCGATGCCATCATCAGAGAGGTTGCCATTGCCTACTGCCTTCTGCAAAATGTGTGCTATAAACAGAACATCCTACTTTTTTTTGAACAGGGCCACAGAAAATCCCACATTCTTTAACAGGATCACAGAACATCCTGTGTTTTTTTTGAACAGGATCAGTTTATAGTGCAGTGAGAGTTTACCCGACGACCCACCTGCAGGTCACAAACCCCACTTTGAAAAAGCCTGGTTTAGAAGAATGAGGAATGATCTCGTTGAAACCGAAATAATTCTGAAGTGGCTTGATAAGGTAGACGCTGAGAGAAAGGGAATCTAAACATGGCACAGTCTCAAGATAAGGAGACTTTGGTTGTGGATGCTCCATCATTGAATATATTTAAGGCTGTAGTAGAAGTGGAGTTGAAGCCCAAAATCAGCCATGATCGTACTGAATGGAAGAGTAGCTAGAAGGGCCATATGGTCTACTTATTAAAATTCATTCATGGGATGTGAGCATCGCTGGCTGGGCCAGCATTTATTGCCCTTGAACAGGGTGGCTTTCTAGGCTATGTAAGAGTCATACACATTGCTGTGGATCTGGAATCACATGTAGGTCAGACCAGATAAGGGTATTAGTTAACCATTTATGCTCAGATGTTTTACAACAATCAAAAATGGTCTCATTAGATTTTTAGTCCAAATTTTTATTGGGTTCAAATTTTGTCATTTGCCCTAGTGAGATTCAAACTTGGGTCCCCAGGCCTAAGTCTCTGGATTATTAATCCAGTGACAATACCACTATGCCTCCGCCTCCTCCTGTTCCTATTTATTGTGTTGATATAAAATCTGCTGATTAAGTTACATGGCCTGGAAATTAGTGCAAAGGAGATTGATTGGGGGCTAAATGTGATAATGCCTAAAAATCTGTACAGAGATTGTGAGATGCAGTTAAACTATGACTGCTGCTCATGACAAAGGTAATATGGCAACTTATTGCATCCACCAGTTCCGTTATTACGTCAGCAGCATAATTAGTTCTAATTGCTAGAATGTTTGTTTTGACTTGGGCAAATGCTGTTCTGTTATTTTAGTGTTTTCCCTCAGGGTTTTTCAGAGTGAGGCTTGATTAAGTTGATTAACAGAAAAATGTGACTGGGTGGAGCTAGGCTTACACAGAGAAATCAAGCTCAGATGCTGCTTGGAATTGTTAGAGAGCAGTCCCTCTTTCTCTGAGATTCTGCTGTTTGAAGGTAGCTCTGTCTCTGAAAATTGCTGTCTGGAGTCAGAAGACAGATGTCTGTCTAGATCTCATTTCAGTCTAGAGATATTAAAAGGCTAGAAATCTAGCACACGTGAACATACCTGCTTTGTGCTGATTTTTAGAGAGGATAGTTAGTTCTTAAGAATTATACCTGGTCATGTTTAAGTATTTCCAATTGGTAAGAGTTATGCTAATTATTTGTTATATTTTAACTGTGCTGTTAAAAATAAAGTTTGTTTTAATGAAACTTTCCTAGTGGGTCAATTGAATCATACCCTGGAGCGAAACACCTTATGCTCACCTTAATGCCAAAATCAAAAAAAGTTGGGATCTAGATCTATAACATACCTTGGAGTTTCTGATCTGGTCCCTAACATTACCAATAATTTCTATCCATATGACAACTTCACACCCACATCTCATAGCTTCGACACACTGCTAGCTATTTAACCGTGGCAACAATCAGCCAAACTTGTTGCAGAACACTCACTCATGTTCTCTCTCTCATGCAGGAAATGGGAATGCTCAACCCGAAGCAGCAAGAGTTAATTGGAGGGGACACATGCATCTCATTCTCCTCATGGAGGAGATGGCACTGGATATCATTGGGACAGTCATTGCTGAGGTAATGGCTAGCAGCCAGGCTGAAACCAAAGGTAAAGGCATCTTCATACCTTATTCTTCTCCTCAGTGACCAGTGGAGTGCCCCAGGGATCTGTTCTGGGACCCTTGCTGTTTGTCATTTTCATAAATGACCTGGATGAGGAAGTGGAGGGATGGGTTGGTAAGTTTGCTGACGACACCAAGGTAGGTGGTGTTGTGGATAGTTTGGAGGGATGTCAGAAGTTGCAGCGAGACATAGATAGAATGCAAGACTGGGCGGAGAAGTGGCAGATGGACTTCAACCCGGATAAGTGTGTAGTGATCCATTTTGGCAGATCCAATGGGATGAAGCAGCAGTATAATATGAAGGGTACCATTCTTAGCAGTGTAGAGGATCAGAAGGACCTTGGGGTCCGGGTCCATAGGACTCTTAAATCGGCCTCGCAGGTGGAGGATGCGGTCAAGAAGGCGTACGGCGTACTAGCCTTCATTAATCGAGGGATTGAGTTTAGGAGTCGGGAGATAATGCTGCAGCTTTATAGGACCCTGGTTAGACCCCACTTGGAGTACTGCGCGCAGTTCTGGTCACCTCATTACAGGAAAGATGTTGAAGCCATTGAAAGGGTGCAGAGGAGATTTACAAGGATGTTGCCTGGATTGGGGGGCATGCCTTATGAGGATAGGTTGAGGGAGCTTGGTCTCTTCTCCCTGGAGAGACGAAGGATGAGAGGTGACCTGATAGAGGTTTACAAGATGTTGAGAGGTCTGGATAGGGTAGACTCTCAGAGGCTATTTCCAAGGGCTGAAATGGTTGCTACGAGAGGACACAGGTTTAAGGTGCTGGGGGGTAGGTACAGAGGAGATGTCAGGGGTAAGTTTTTCACTCAGAGGGTGGTGGGTGAGTGGAATCGGCTGACGTCGGTGGTGGTGGAGGCAAACTCGTTGGGGTCTTTTAAGAGACTTCTGGATGAGTACATGGGATTTAATAGGATTGAGGGATATAGATAGGCCTAGAGGTAGGGATATGATCGGCGCAACTTGTGGGCCGAAGGGCCTGTTTGTGCTGTGGCTTTCTATGTTCTATGTTCTATATTCTCCCCATCCCTCCTCTTACACTCTCCTCTACCTTGCAGTTATTAAATGGTGCATGAATGACATTTTTGCACCCACTTTTTTCTCACCTTGTTGACCTTGGGGAGTTCCACACAGCTCATGTGATGGCTGATAAAAGCAGAATGCTGGATAAATTTCACGGTTAATTGCATTTTGAATATTTTGATTACTTATTCAACAGCTGCACGAGAATCCACCCTCACCTGCGAACTTGTCCAAGTTAATTGTGATTTGAATTATTATTGTCACATGTATTAGTATACAGTGAAAAATATTGTTTCTTGCACGCTATACAAAGCATAACGTACATAGGGAAGGAAAGGAGAGAGTGCAGAATGTAGTGTTACAGTCATAGCTAGGGTGTAAGCCTGGAGGTGAATGGAATCAGGCTCAGTTCGAAGCCTGATGCCATTTTTTGGGATTTTAACCCTCCACCCACCTCCCATGGCAGGGATAAATTTGCTCTGATTTTCTCACTGCTTGCTTTTACAACTATATGGAGCAACCACTGTGCTTTCAGCAGAACTAGAGATAAGCTACTCAGTTTCCTACACTGACAGAAGAGATGCTCGTGGCAGATGTCCCCTGCATTTTGGAGTCCATGAGGATCCTGCCAAAGACTGACCCACCTGTGCATGGGCAGACTCAGCCATCAGAGTGGGAGATAGCATAAACGAGGCTCTGTCTGGAATGGCGGAGGTGGGTCCAAGGGATGAGAAGTAGGAGCACCTCAGAAAAGTTCCCATAGACATGTGCACGTCCTCTACCTTATCTCTCATGGTTGATGGTTGACCTGCACTTCTCTGCTAGCCAAGAGCTGCATTTCAGTGAGGTACTGAACCACCAAGGTGAGAATTTGCTCCATCCTATTAAAATGGTAGACAGAGTGTGTAGGCTATTGTTGAGGGCTAGCTTGTCTGATTCTCCATGCAGCTGGCTACTTTTTCCACAGAAGAGGACATCAACAGAAATGCTCAAAACATCATGGCACTCATGCTCGAGATGGACTCCTCTCACCTCTCTCATGCTTTGCTTTTTGAAATGCTGTAGAAGCACACACATTTCCCATTGCTGCTCCACACATTTCTGTTTCATGCTTGAGTCCGAAGCTCAGCATCTATGTCCAGCTAAACAGAGCTCACTGTGGGCTGTGTCCTCTGATGGGAACTCAATATTGTCCCAGTCTCCAACACCTGCTGCTGCTCATGTACTATGCACCTCACCATGTGACAACCTTGCTACTTCTACTCTAGCACCAACTACGATGTGCATTCTGCAGGGTGTGCACAAATTATACAACATTATATTTTCTAATTGCTCATCTTCTTCTAAGGACTTCTTGGTCTGCTCCCACATCTGCTCTTCTGTTACCCTTGGGAAATCAAAGACATGAGTTAGGACTGATATTGAGAAACCCAACGGAGTGCATACCCTGACATTTCAGTTAGTGGTGACATCAATTCAACATGAGCGAGTGTTATGAGTCAATTAGCAGTATAATATCTAATGGATCTCTACATCTCTGTGCACCCCCATCTATCTATCACTGATACTTAATGTGTATCCCACCTCTCCCTGGAGTTTTGAAATGTGTGAAGGCAGAAAACCACGAGTATGAGAAGTGAAATATAATGATGAGAATAGAATGAGAACAAATATGGAGGGCCACTGTGAGGATGGAAGCAAGATACCAATAGGATAGGCTAACTGTGAGAAGAAGAAATGTTTGGAACTGCATGATGTGTCAGAAGAGTGTGGTGGAAGAGAATGTTAGGGGAGTCAAAGAGGTGATGGCCACCTCTTGAACATGATATGTGCTCATCTTTCCTGACCTAATGAGGACATTACATTTTCTCTGACACTGAATCTAGGTATGGGGCACCACACACCTACTCCTCACATCCTCTGCTACTTCTAACCACTCCGCCTTAGCTTGGGTGACTGGATTCCCATTCCCTCCCATTAAAAGGAAATACCTTCTCCAGGGAAGAGTCAGAAAAATCAGGGCAGCTACCTTCCCATGTTTTCCTTCCATATTATTTATGAAAGCTACCAAAGGCAATAAGGTTCCCTGCAGCCTTGGATGGCCCCTTTAAATAGAATAGAATCCATAACGTGCAGAGGAGGCCATTCGGCCCATCGGATCTGCACCACTCTCTGAAAGAGCATCCCTCCAGGGCCCTCCCCAGTGTCCTATCCCCAAAACCCTGCGCATTTACCATGGCTAATCCACTTAACTCACACATCTTTGGACACCAAGGGGCAATTTACCATGCCCAATCCACTTAACTTGCACATCTTTAGATTGTGGGAGGAAACCGGAGCACCTGGAGGAAACCCATGCAGACAGTCACCCAAGGCTGGAATTGAACCCAGGTCCCTGGCGCAGTGAGGCAGCAGTGCTAACTACTATGCCACCCTGCCGCCAAATAAAGTGTCTTCATTCACAGAGTGTGAGTCATCATTCTATTGCCACTCTATGATTGGGCAGGAAACCTGGAAGCAGAATGCTGATGTCACGGCTGAGTTAATGTTAACTGCTTAGCTCACTAGTAGAACAAATGGGTCCCTGACCCACTACCAGACTCCCCACAATTCTGCCCATTATAGCTGCACAATGAGATTCACTTAGGTGTCCATAAAAATGATTGTTGTAAGGTGTTGGGCTTAGTTCGGTAGGGCTAAGGTATTCATAGTTTTAGGTTGTTCAACAGTAAGTATTCATTAACCACTAGAAACCATATACATAGGTACAGTAAAGTTCCAAGTTAGGACCTGTCTCCATGTTTGCACACATAGTTCTGTCCAACACTACACTGACCCCTAGGTGTGAGTCATGTGTTCCCTTGCATCACTGTGTTGGCAGTGCTATACCCAGTCCCACTGCACTGTACTCACTTGCCAGACCCTTATATTACACCCCCCCTCAAGAACTTATTCAATGTATTTACAAGTTATCCCAGTTTACCCTATATATTACATCTATTACAACTTCCCCATTACACTCCTCCACCCCATGCCCCCAGAGTTCATAGGTCTAGGTGGTCTGAATCTTTCCCTATTTTGTTCTCACTACTATTGGAGAGTAATAGGCTTTGTTGCTGCAGGAAAACTTTGTTGAATTGGAGTTTGTTCTGGCATCTGGGTGTATTTTTATCCTCTTTTTTAATTCTTTAGCATTGAATCACTATTCTTTGGCATTGAATTGATTTTCCAATTGTAGCGATAGATGGTGGTTGGTTTATCCCACTCTTTACAGGGTAGACTAGCTCTGGGCTCACAGCTATGATGTTTTTCTCTCTTCTTCCTTCCTGAGGCTTGCTGTGATGTATGCTGGGATGGAAGATAGTTATTGCTGTTGTGATTATGTGATTTTCTGGTAAGTGCATCTTTGTGTTTGGCTACATGGTGTGTGTTGTTGTCAATGGATGGCCACTGTTCAGTTTGTGACACTGTCATGCTGGCTGTGGTTGCAATGTCTGTGCTTTAAGGGTTTATCTTTCCAACTGGCATCAGAGCTGGAGATTGGGGCTTTTCTCATTGCTGGATCGTTTCTTGATTCCAATCTGCTCGAGGCATCGTGGTAACCAACTGAGTGGTTGGCCGGTCTGACCACTGGGGGGCTTCTGCGCCTGTAACAAAAATGGACAAATCTGCTCTGCAAAGAGAGAAGACAAATCAGAGCTGAAGTCCCAGTTGAGAGAATTTTTCTTTTTGGAGCTTTCAGCAATTTGCAGCTCTATAAAAGTTATGACTTCTGCCATTTTGAGGAGATTCAGGGCTACATTGGTATCTCTGCTCAAGAGAGAAAAAGACTGGTTACAGATGATGTATATCACCTCCAAGATTTGTTTGCTGTCATAGCTTAATGGCTCCAGAATCATATCTATGACCGGAAGTCAGATTTTCACAGCCTCATGAAGTAGTGTTCATAACCAGTGGTCTCAGGTTACTGTTCTTTGTCAAAAGGATCATAACACTGGCTTCCATGTCGAATTCAAAGTTTGTGAGATAGCCATTAACTGCACCCAACCGCACTCCAAAATGAAAATCCAGGATCTTTGATCTCACCCAAGAAGCATGATTGTGTGTCCTCTTGGTGTGCTGTCTTGACCTCATGAATACTCTTGGGATCTTGTGTGCATTTTGATGTTTTAGCTTTGCACAGCTTTCCAAAGTGTCCTGTTCAATTAAATTGAAAGTACTGGGCTGAAACTGCCTGACATTGATCACACCTGTGAGGGCGCTTTGCTCCACAGGGCTGGCACGGTTGCTTTACTGGTTGGTTAGGGTGTTGCTTTCCTTGGCCTGGAGTGTCCCTGTTTATGTGTGGCTTCACTAACTGCTCAGTGATATTTGCTTTGTACCATGGTTTGCTTTCCCCCCTTAGTATGGATCTATGTTGCAAACAGATTCAGATCTGCCTTAGATCTAACAATTTGGATGGCCTTCTCAAGGGTTAGATCTTCTTTCACTTGAGGCACATCTGAGTGTGTGTCGTCCACCACTCGTACAACTATTCTATTCCTGAGTAGATTAGATTTTGGGTCACCGAAAACACAGCCTTCAGCCGTTCTTGTCCGCTCAGTGATGAAGACAGATTTTCCTGGCTGCTGGGCAAGGTTATTAAATTTAACCCTTTCAAGGATTTTGTTACTTCTGAGGTTAAAACAAGCGTCAAATGATTTTAAAACTGTTAAATTTTGCAGATGAATTCATCGATTCCTTGTCTGGTTGTTGGACCTACAGAATAAAGCAGTATGTTAACTTGTTCAGCTTCTGTACTTTTATCTGGACCTGAAGCAATCATGTATTTAGGGAATCTCTTTCTCCAAAGTCCCCAATTTTGTGATTGATCTGGATCTTTGATAAGTCCAAATTGGTTTGGAAGAGTGGATATGTGATCCATGGTTAAAATTTTAAATTGCAGGTTCAGCTGTAAGACGTTTCCGAAATCCCAAGATGGTGTCACTGTACATTTTTGCACAAAGTGGTTTCCTGCACTTGCCGGTTTGGTGGGTTCCTGCAGTAATGGTGTTCCCAATCTCAACATTTGCATTTTTCACCAATGGCTGATTGGACTGACTGGTTAGAATCTTCCTTGCTTTAGCGCAATGTTCTTGGGTTGGATTCCAGCTTTTGCTGGGTTTTTAAAGCTGTCTATTCAGTTGCAATTCATTTTTAATAAACTGTTATTTTATCCTTTGTTCATGTGTGGACTCAGGAATCGGGGTGCTCCAACTGTGAACTTAAGTGGCAATTTCTGACCACTGCAGTATGGACATGGCCAGGCAGTGCCCCGACAATGCCCCCTGGCACTGGTTGGCATTGCCAGGTGAGCGGTTATTGTCTATTGTGAGGGAAATTGAATACAAAAGTAGGGAGGTCATGCTTCAGTTATACAGGGCATTAGTGAGACCACACTTGAGTACTTTGTACAATATTGGTCTCCTTACTTAAGGAAGGTTGTAAATGCATTGCAAGCAGTTCAAAGGTTAACTGTACTAATACCTGGAATGGGTGGATTGTCTTATGAGGAAAGGTTGGATATGCAGTGAGTGCATCCACTGGAGTTTAGAAGAGTAAGAGGTGACTTGATTGAAACATGCAAGATCCTGAGGAGGTCTTGACAGGGTGGATGTGGAGAGGATATTGTCTCTTGTGAAATAATGCCAATGCTTAAATAAGGGGTCACCCATTTAAGATAGAAATAGAGATAATTTTTTTCTCTCAGTTCATATGTCTTTGGAACTTTCTTCCTTAGAAGGTGGTAGAACAGAATCTTTGATCATATTTAAGGGAGGGGTAAATAGATTCCTGCGAAGCAGGGGGGTGAAAGGTTATTGGAAATAGATGAGAATGTGGAGCAGAGGCTAAGATCAGATCCATAGAACCATAGAATCCCTACAGTGCAGAATGAGGCCATTTCACCCATCGAGTCTGCAGACTCTACAAAGGTACATCTTACCCAGGATCACACCCCCACCCCATTCTATCCCCATAACCTCATGCATTCACCATGGCTAATCCATGTAATCTACACATCTTTGGATTGTGGAAGAAAACTGGAACACCTGGAGGAAACCCATGCAGAGAATGGTGAGAACATCCAAACTCCACACAGTCACCTGAGGCCGGAATCAAACCCAGATCCCTGACAGTGTGAGGCAGCAGTGCTATCCACTGTGTCGCCCTATATTACGGAGCAGTCTCGAGGGGGCCAAGTGGTATACTCCTGCTCCTGCTTTGTATGTTCTTATTGATAAGCCACATAAATCCTGTGGCTACAAAAGCAGGTCAGAGTTTGGATATTCAGAAGAGTACTTAGTCTACTGGCCCCCAATAGCCTTTCCAAAATCCACAAGGCAGACATCAATAGTGTTTTGAACTATTCCTCACTTGCCTGGGGAAGTGCAACTCCCAACAACATTCAAGAAGCTCAGCATCATCAAGAGAAAGTAGACTGCTTGATCTGCCATCACCTTAAATATTCACTCCCTCTACCAAGGGTGCACTATGGCTGCAGTGTGTACCATCTAGAAAATGCATTCAAACCTGTGGTCTCTAACGTCCAGAAGGACAAGGCAGCAGACGCATGGAAACAGGACCAGCTGCAAAGTCCTCTCCAGGTCACACACCATCCTGACTTGAAATATATCACCACTCATTTATTGTTGCTGCATCAAAATCCTGGCACTCCCTACCTAACAGGACTGTGGGTGTACATAAACAACATGGACTGCAGCAGATCAAGAAAGTGGTTTACCACAACCTTCTCAAGGGAAGATGGAAATGAGCAATAAATGCCAGCTTTGCCAATGTTGCACATACCCCTTGAAAGAATTAATAAGAGAATAATTGCTCCCCAGGCACATATGGTCACCTAAGAGTCCTTCAACCCCTCTTCCTGCTTTCTCCAGAAGCTTGTTCATCTCTGCATGATCTGTTTCATTCTCCAAGACATTCTGTATTCCAACAAGAATATCTACTAGTGTGCCCATGTCTGGGACCAACTGGTTTGAGCAGAACCTTGAAGTCAACAAAAACTCCTTCAGCACCTGTCACATCACTCCCTCTCGACTTTTGTAACTTTATACAACTACAGGAAGTACCAAACACTTGTAGGATTAAAGCAGCAGCCAGAAGAAATCAAAAAACAGCTAACCTGTATATAATTGATGGTACCTTTGAATAGCACAAGTGGGGATTCATTCTTTCTGTTGCTGAACGCATGTTCAGCTGTGTGAAGTTAAGAGAGGCATTAACAGGAATATTGAACTCCAAAGTGGCATGGCCAGCATCAAATCAGCAATACATGATGATATACTTTGTGATTGGCTGTTCTGCATACTTCTGGTGTCAGTTCGCTGTGTGCATGCTAACGCCCACACCAAGGAGGTCTCTGGTATGTTCCATACCAAAAGCATGCATGTATGACACAGATGCAATTTGAGATGTAAGGGATAAAATGGACAAAAAATATGCACGATTTTGGCCACAAAGTATTCAGTGATCTGAATCAATTAATTATGTCAATTAAGGGATGGCAGATGTACTTAAAGTTGGGTAGATGTAGGATGGGGTGGAGCGGAGAAAGCAGTTAACTTAGTTGTTACATAAGAACATAAGAACTAGGATCAGGAGCAGGCCATCTGGCCCCTCGAGCCAGATCATGGCTGATCTTTTTGTGGACTCAGCTCCACTTACCTGCCCACTCACCATAACCCTGAATTCCTTTACTGTTCAAAAATTTATCTATCCTTGCCTTAAAAATATTCAATGAGGTAGCCTCAACTGCTTCACTGGGTAAGGAATTCCACAGATTCACAACCCTTTGTGTGAAGAAGTTCCTCCTCAACTCAGTCCTAAATCTGCTCCCCCTTATTTGAGGCCATGCCCCCTAGTTCTCGTTTCACCCGCCAGTGGAAACAACTTCCCTGCTTCTATCTTATCGATTCGCTTCATAATCTTATATGTTTCTATAAGATCTCCCCTCATTCTTCTGAATTCCAATGGGTATAGCCCCAGTCTACTCAGTCTCTCCTCATAAGCCAACCCTCTCAACACCGGAATCAACCTAGTGAATCTCCTCTGCACCCCCTCCAGTGCCAGTATATCCTTTCTCAAGTAAGGAGACCAAAACTGTACACAGTAATCCAGGTGTGGCTTCACCAGCACCTTATACAGCTGCAACATAATCTCACTGTTTTAAAACTCCATCCCTCTAGCAATAAAGGACATCATTCCATTTGCCTTCTTAATTACCTGCTGCACCTGCAAACCAACTCCTTGAGATTCCTGCACAAGGACACCCAGGTCCCTCTGCACAGCAGCATGCTGCAATTTTTTACCATTTAAATAATAGTCCATTTTGCTGTTATTCCTACCAAAATGGATGACCTCACATTTACTAACATTGTATTCCATCTGCCAGACCCTCGCCCACTCACTTAGATGATCTATATCCCTTTGCAGACTTTCAGCGTCCTCTGCACACTTTGCTCTTCCACCCATCTGAGTGTCATCTGCGAATTTTGACACACTACACTTGGTCCCCAACTCCAAATCATCTATGTAAATCATAAACAATTGCGGTCCCAACCCTGATCCCTGAGGCACACCACTAGTCACTGATCGCCAACCAGAAAAACACCCATTTACCTCCACCCTTTGCTTCCTGTTAGCTAACCAATCCTCTATCCATGCTAATACATTACCCGTAACACTGTGCACCTTTATCTTTGTAGCAGTCTTTGGTGCCGCACCTTGTCAAATGCCTTCTGGAAATCCAGATACACCACATCCACAGGTTCCCCATTGTCCACTGCACATGTAATGTTTTCAAAGAATTCCACCAAATTAATCAAACATGACCTGCCCTTCATGAACCCATGCTGCATCTTACCAATGGGACAATTTATATCCAGATGTCTTGCTGTTTCTTCCTTGATGATAGATTCAAGCATTTTCCCTACTACAGAAATTAAGCTAACCGGCCTATAGTTAGCTGATTTTTGTCTACCTTCTTTTTTTAAACAGTGATGTCACATTTGCTGTTTTCCAATCTGTGAGAACTGCCCCAGAGTCCAGCAAATTTTGGTAAATTACCACGAGTGCATTTGCTATTTTTCCCGCCATCTCTTTTAGTACCCTTGTTTTAGTACATTGTTAGATGGTTAATGCTAACATCTTTAACCTGGACTTTAACCTGGTGTTGTGAGACTTCTTATAATGCTAACAGCACAGGGTTCGATCCCTGTTCCACTGAGGTAAATTTGGGGTCTGCCTTTTCACCTTATCTGAAGTAAAAAAAATCATGGCACTTTGCCATAATCACCTTTGGGCAGAAAACTCAAGATGATGAGATAGGATGGCATATATTGGAAATAGAACCATGAAATACATATAAATGAAATATGTGTTCTTGGATAATGATTGGAAGTTCTCAATATACAGATATTATGTAATTGATTAAATAATTTGCATACTAAACATGTTTCATCATCAAAACTTTATGGATCAATGGTGAGGCTTTTATGTAGTTTTGGGCTCCTCGTCTTCAAAAGGATATTTGCGTATTGAAGAAAATCAGCAAAGAACAAATTGAATCTGAGAATTCGATCTCAGTCAAAGAACAAAGAACAGTACAGCACAGGAAACAGGCCCTTCGGCCCTCCAAGCCTGTGCCGCTCATTGGTCCAACTAGACCATTCGTTTGTATCCTTCCATTCCCAGACCGCTCATGTGACTATCCAGGTAAGTCTTAAATGATGCCAGCGTGTCTGCCTCCACCACCCTACTTGGCAGCGCATTCCAGGCCCCCACCACTCTCTGTGTAAAAAACATACCTCTGATATCTGAGTTATACCTTGCCCCTCTCACCTTGAGCCCGTGACCCCTTGTGATCGTCACCTCCAACCTGGGAAAAAGCTTCCCACTGTTCACCCTATCTATACCCTTCATAATTTTGTACACCTCTATTAGGTCTCCCCTCATTCTCCGTCTTTCCAGGGAGAACAACCCCAGTTTACCCAATCTCTCCTCATAGCCAAGACCCTCCATACCAGGCAACATCCTGGTAAACTCTCTCTAAAGCCTTCACGTCCTTCTGGTAGTGCGGCGACCAGAACTGGACGCAGTACCCCAAATGTGGCCTAACCAGCGTTCTATACAGCCGCAACATCAGACTCCAGCTTTTATACTCTATACCCCGTCCTATAAAGGCAAGCATACTATATGCCTTCTTCACCACCTTCTCCACCTGTGCTGCCACCTTCAAGGATTTGTGGACTTGCACACCTAGGTCCCTTTGTGTTTCTATACTCTTGATGGCTCTGCCGTTTATTGTATAACTCCCCCCTACATTAGTTCTTCCAAAATGCATCACTTCGCATTTATCCGGATTAAATTCCATCTGCCATTTCTCTGCCCAATTTTCCAGCCTATCTATATCCTGCTGTATTGTCCAACAATGTTCATTGCTATCCGCAAGTCCAGCCATCTTCGTGTCATCCGCAAACTTGCTGATAACACCAGTTACACCTTCTTCCAAATCATTTATATATATCACAAATAGCAGAGGCCCCAGTACAGAGCCCTGCAGAACACCACTGGTCACAGACCTCCAGCTAGAAAAAGACCCTTCGACTGCTACCCTCTGTCTCCTGTGGCCAAGCCAGTTCTCTACCCATCGAGCCACCTCTCCTTGTATCCCATGAGCCTTAACCTTCTTAACCAACCTGCCACGAGGGACTTTGTCAAATGCCTTACTGAAATCCATATAGATGACATCCACGGCCCTTCCTTCGTCAACCGTTTTTGTCACTTCCTCAAAAAACTCCACCAAATTTGTAAGGCACGACCTCCCTCTTACAAAACCATGCTGTGATTTTTTAAATTCTGAGAGCCAGAGATACTATGGATAAAAGAAGGGTTTAAATAGAGCAACCAAGCACAAAAGTAAAGTAAAGTAGTGGACATCAGAACATGTTCTTAGTAAAATCAGTTACAATAATGCAACTGAGAACTAAAGAAATAAAAATATAAAGGCCCGAAATTCTGACCAAAAGCTCAACATGGGCAGATCTGACCCTTTTGTGTTTGCCAGCAAAACTTTGAGGGAATGGGTCTGAGATGGCTCAATTTTATTCAGTAATTTAGTTATGTTATATTCTGAATGTCAACTTAATTAAATTTTGAAATTCTTTATTATCATGCTGAATATTTGGTACCTGCAGTCTGTAGACCTCCCACTCGTCCAGTTCCAGCTCCATATCCAACTCCACCTCCTGATAAGTAATTTATTAGACAAAATTAGAAACTAAAATTTCCTCCCAACTCAATTCTTTCCCCATACATCCGTCCAAAAGGTGCTGATATTAGCAGTCACTGGTAGCCTTCTTCCATCTCCATCAGATGGTTATTGTTCTTGTGGGTGCCAAGACGACTAAATTACAATGTATATTTTCTTTTATATATTGTAACTCATTTACCCTGCTCTGTTGTATCTCTCCCTTCTATGAGCTCTATATTTGCTATTTTAGGGTACTTTTGCATTTACATTTGTTTAATTACTATAATGAGAGACTGGTGTTGCAAGCACACTCTCCTTTTTATACTGCTAAATCAAGATCCGTTATCATAGAAGTGTTTAAATGGGTCTATAATTCTCAATGTCTAAGAAGAGAAACAGGTTCAATGATGTAAGGCTGAGGAGCTGGTTCACAGATGTCAGTGTCCCACAATCTGAATTAAACAAGCGCTAGTGTTTGTGGTGAACCATCGTTGGTTCCCACTAGGTAGTACTGAGCCAGGGTCTGGCCAGTACTACGAGTCTGTATATATGTTGCTGTTGGGGTTAGGGTTGGGCTGTTCCACCTGTATTATAGTACATCCCAGTCGGGCTCTGCCTCCTGGGAGAGGTATAAAGGTCACTGCTCTGTCTGGGACCCCTCAGTCTGGGATCGTGTACTATATATGGTAGCTTTGTTGTAATAAAAGCCTTTATTTCCTTGAGCATCTCAAGCCTCGTGAATAATATCGCGCATCAATTTTATTTACTATTAATTAAACTCTCGTCCTTAAAAAAAAAAGGAAAACGATACAGAGAGTATGGAGCAAATGTTAAAACCCGAACGTCTTACACTGGACCCACATGCGGCGGGCGCCTCTAGCACCTTCGATCACTGGTTGAAATGTTTTGAGGACTACCTTGCAGCCTCCGCAGCGGTCACCACAGACGACGACAGACTCCGGGTCCTCCACGCGAGGGTAAGCGACGCCGTATATCTCGCGATCCGTGTGGCCACCGACTATAAAGGGGCCCTCGAGCTTCTTAAGAAGCGCTACATTAAACCGCCAAATGAGATGCATGCTCGATACCTCTTAGCCACTCGACGACGGCAGCCCGGCGAAACGACGGAACAGTACGCGTGCGAGCTCCTACAGCTAGCCAGGGGTTGTAACTGCAAAGCAGTGTCGGCAGACCAGAACATGAATGACCTCGCTCGAGATGCGTTTGTGGCGGGAATCGGATCATCTTATATCCGACTCAGACTGTTGGAGCAAGGTAATCTTGATCTCACTAAGTCGATCGAACTAGCGGATACGTTGGAGACGGCCTCCAAAAGCCTAGCGTTGTATCCCGAAGACCACGTGGAGACAGCGTGGCAGGAGCAGTCGCTGATCCCTCCTCGTCCCTCGGGTCCGAAAAGCTGCGTGATGGCGTGCCCACACTCGGGCCTGACGACGGCAGCAGCTCCAGGCGGCCCGCGGTGTTACTTCTGTGGGGGAGTGAAGCATACTCGGCAGCGATGTCCCGCTAAAACAGTGTTGTGCTCCGCCTGCGGTAAGAAGGGGCACTATTCGAAGGTATGCCGATCCAAACTTACTTCCAGGAACAGCAGTGCGGCCTGCGACTCCCCGGAGCCCGTTTCTTCGTCGTCGGCATCGTCGAGGGTTTCATCCACGTGCGAGGCCAGGACGCCGCCATTACAGACGATGGAGTCGCAAGAGACGCGCGACCACCAGGGGTCGCTGATTTTGGCGCCATCACCCACGTGCGACCTATGGGAGCAGCCATGTTGGTCGGCACCGACCGCGAACGACCAGCAGGGGTCATCTTCATCTATCTCAGCTGCCTGCAGTGGCGATCACGAACCAACGGTGACGTCAATCATCCTGGACCAGGCCGAGCCTCACAGACTCGACAAGTCTATGATGGACATTCAGGTAAACAAACGCTTGATTTATTGTCTGTTTGACAGCGGGAGCACTGAGAGTTTTATTCACCCAGACGCTGTGAAGTGGTGTGGCCTCCAGATCCAACCTGTCAAGCAGACGATTTCGATGGCATCAAGGTCCCGGTCTGTCACCGTGCTAGGGAGTTGCGTGGTAAATTTAACGGTGCAGGGCACGGTTTACGAGAGCTTCAAGCTCCTGGTGTTACCGCACCTTTGCGCGCCAATACTCCTTGGACTAAATTTCATGGTCCACTTGAAGAGTGTAACCCTACAGTACGGTGGGCCACTCCCTCCGCTTTCAGTGGGAGAACAGCAGCTTCCAAATTGCCCAACGCGCCCCGCCTGTAGCCTCTCGACGCTGAAGATTACCACACCCTCCCTGTTCCAGAATCTTGTGCCAGGCTGCAAGCCCATCGCGACTAAGAGTAGGCGTTACAGCGCTGAGGATCGGATCTTCATTCGATCCGAAGTTCAGCGGCTCCTCAAGGAAGGGATCATACAATCTAGCGCTAGTCCATGGAGAGCGCAGGTCGTGGTGGTCAAGAGTGGGAACAAACCCCGGATGGTCATTGACTATAGTCAGACCATTAATTGATACACACAGCTGGATGCGTATCCCCTCCCGCGCATATCTGACATGGTCAACCAGATTGCGCAGTACCGGGTGTTCTCCACCATCGACCTAAAGTCTGCCTACCACCAACTCCCCATTCGCCCAGAGGACCGACAATACACGGCTTTTGAGGCGGATGGTCGCTTGTATCACTTTCTTAGGATACCTTTTGGTGTCACCAATGGGGTCTCGGTCTTCCAGCGTGCTATGGACCGAATGGTGGACCATAACGGATTGCGGGCTACCTTCCCGTACCTGGATAACGTCACCATCTGCGGCCATGACCAGCAGGACCATGATACCAATCTCCTTAAGTTCCTACGCACTGCATCTCGCCTGAATCTGACCTACAACAGGGAGAAGTGTGTATTTCGTACGCGCCGCTTAGCCATCCTCAGATACGTGGTGGAAAACGGGGTCATTGGCCCTGATCCAGACCGTATGCGTCCCCTCCTTGAACTTCCCCTGCCCACTAGCGCAAAAGCACTGAGAAGATGCTTAGGCTTCTTCCCTTACTACGCACAGTGGGTTCCCAATTACACGGACAAAGCCCGTCCGCTCATTAAGTCTACCTCTTTTCCCCTAGCACCAGAGGCTCGATTGGCCTTTGATAAACTAAAAGCTGACATCACGAAAGCCACGATGCACGCTATTGATGAGTCCATCCCCTTTCAGGTGCACAGCGATGCATCTGATTTCGTCCTGGCCGCCACACTTAACCAGACGGGCAGGCCCGTCGCCTTTTTTTCTCGCACCCTCCAAGGCCCCGAAATTCGACATTCAGTGGTGGAAAAGGAGGCCCAGGCCATTGTGGAGGCCGTCAGGCATTGGCGCCATTACTTGGCGGGAAAACTGTTCACCCTGATCACGGACCAGCGGTCCGTGGCGTTCAAGTTCAATAACACGTTACGGGGCAAGATCAAGAACGACAAGATCTTGAGGTGGAGAATAGAACTCTCCACCTATAATTACGACATCATGTATCGTCCAGGGAAACTCAACGAGCCCTCGGATGCCCTGTCGCGTGGAACATGTGCCAGTATACAGGAGGACCGTTTGCAGGCTCTCCACAATGACCTCTGCCAGGGGTCACTCGGCTCTACCACTTCGTAAAAGCCCGCAATCTACCCTACTCGGTGGAGGATGTCAGGTCCATAACGAGAAGCTGTCGGGTATGCGCGGAATGCAAGCCGCACTTTTACCGACCTGACAGGGCACAACTCGTCAAGGCCACTCGTCCCTTCGAAAGGCTGAGTGTGGACTTTAAGGGCCCCCTTCCCTCGACAGATCGGAATGTGTACTTCCTCAACATCATTGATGAGTACTCGAGATTCCCTTTTGTTATTCCCTGCTCCGATACATCCGCTGCCACGGTTATCAAGGCATTTCGTGATCTTTTCACCCTGTTCGGGTACCCCTGCTACATTCACAGCGATAGGGGCTCGTCGTTCATGAGCGATGACTTGAGGCAATACCTGCTCTCATACGGGATTGCCTCTCGTAGAACCACGAGCTACAACCCTAGGGGTAACGGACAGGTGGAACGTGAGAATGCTACAGTCTGGAAGGCTGTCTTACTGGCGTTGAAGTCAAAAAGCCTTCCAGTCTCCCGTTGGCAAGAGGTGCTCCCTGATGCGCTCCACTCCATACGTTAACTCCTGTGTACGGCAACCAATGCTACTCCCCATGAGAGGCTGTTTTCATTCCCTCGGAAGTCTTCCTCTGGGACCTCATTACCTGTCCTCCTGCGGCGACATGTTAGGGCCCGCAAGTCCGACCCTTTGGTCGAACAGGTCCATCTCCTCCACGCCAACCCTCAGTATGCCTATGTGGCATACCCTCACGGGCGAGAGGACACGGTCTCGATTCGAGACCTGGCGCCAGCAGGGGACTTAGAAACCCCTGTCGCTCCCATACCTCCAGTTATAGATCCCCCAACTATTGTTTCCCCTCCTGACACGGCGCGGGCAGCATCGGGACCATCACTTAACCCTTTTACTCCCGTGTACAGCTTGCCTGAGTCCAGGAGATGGTCGCCACTTCAAGGCGTGTCGGAACTCAACGGATTATCATCACCTCGGGGTCAACTGGCCCGTGAGACTGTGGAGGAACCGTTGGACATCGCCTTGGGAGAACGCCACCGCGAGTGCCTACTCCGGTGTCATCACCGGTGTTGAGGAGGTCACAACGACGGTGCGGTCCCCCTGACCGTCTGAACTTATAAACTGATGACAAATTATTCTGTGTTTTTTTTTGTACCCCGCCGGCCTTTGTCTTCAAAGGAGGGGTGAATGTGGTGAACCATCATTGGTTCCCACTAGGTAGTACTGAGCCAGGGTCTGGCCAGTACTACGAGTCTGTATATATGTTGCTGTTGGGGTTAGGGTTGGGTTGTTCTACTTGTTACTGTTGGGGTTAGGGTTGGGCTGTTCTACCTGTATTATAGTTATTATGGTACATCCCAGTCGGGCTCCGCCTCCTGGGAGAGGTATAAAGGTCACTGCTCTGTCTGGGACCCCTCAGTCTGGGATCGTGTACTATATATGGTAGCTTCGTTGTAATAGTAAATAAAAGCCTTTATTTCCTTGAGCATCTTAAGCCTCGTGAGTAATATCGCGCATCAGTGTTAAAGCACCTTTAATCTCCTAAAAGATATCTTACTTTAACTGTGACTCAGAATTTCCTCAGAGCTGCTTCCACTTTGACACTAATTGTGTTACTCTTGCACCAAACATCTACACACAAACAAATCTGTGAAAAGTACTTTGTTAAATAACTTGTTTGCAAAAACGAACAAAAATTCCCTTAACCTCATTTTCCAAACCTTCTTGAGATCCCTATCTCAGAAATATATTCCCACTTGCATAACCACCACTGGCTTACCTTCTACTCCTTGTATTAGTTTATCCATCCTTTACTCAATCTTTGCACCAGATAGACAAATTACTGTTAGTTTATTAGAGAAGAAATTGCTGATGTATCAGTAATTATTCCACTTCTCTATCTCCTTTCTTGTACCACTGGTTTATCTCTATACTGCACTCCTTTGAAAGTGGCTGGTCTATGCGAGAATGCAGCAGCAGGATCCCCCATTCAGTATCTTTATAAATGATCACTTGTTTATAAATAAAACCACGCAAGTGGCTGCAGTGCTATATCAGCTGCAGTAGTCTTGAATATTTCATACATTCCGACATAGGAATGCCATATTAATTTGTTTAATATGAAAATTGAAGTTGTACTTAACATGGTTTCACTATCAAAACTTTCCTATAGAATTTCCCTTCTACAGATGTACTACTCCACATAAACTTAAACCAGCGTCAACATTATCTTTGGAAATTCACATAAATTTGGGCTTTCTTCATATATCAGGTATATGAAGACTATAAAATGTAGCAGGTCCTTACCAGGTTGATAATAGGGTAGATATCCACCGTACCCTCCTTGTCCAAGCCCTGAAGAAGAACCAGAGTGTGAGAAATACAATAGTGATTAATTTGCCTTTGATGAGAAGCTTACTTTGTAAGTTGATGTATTTTTAAAAATTCATTTTGCAGGATGTGGCCATCACTGGCTAGGCCAGCATTTATTACTTGTTGTCCTTCAGAAGGTGGTGATGAGCTGCCTTCTTGAACCACTGCAGTCCCTGAGGTGTAGGTACACCCAGAGTGTTGTTAAGGAGGGAATTCCAGCATTTTGACCCAGTGGCAGTGAAGAAATGGAGTGATTTGGAGGGGAACTTCTGGGTGATGGTGCTCCCAGGTATTTGCTGCTCTTATCCTAGATGGTAGCAGTTGTGGGTTTGGAAGGTGCTTCTAAGGAATCTTGGTGAGTCCCTGGAGTGTGTCTTGTAGATGGTACACACTGCTGCACTTTTTGTCAGTGGTGGAGGGATTGAAATTTTATTGAAGGGGTAGCAATCAAGCACGCTGCTTTGTTGATGGTGTCGTGCTTCTTGAGTTTTGCTGGAACTGCACTCATCCAGGCAAGTGAAGAGTATTCTATTACACTCCTGACACATGCCTTGTGGACGGGCTTTGGGTGGGGATCAGCTGGTGAGTTACTCGCCACAGGATTCCTAGCTTTTGACCTGCTCTGGTAGCCACTATATTTATATGGCTAGTTCAGTTCAGTTCCCAATCAATGGTAACCCCCAGCATGTGGATAGTGGGAGATTACGTGATAGTATTGCCATTGAATGTCAAGGGCGATGGTTAGATCCTCTCTTGTTGGAGATGGTTATTGCCTGACACTATGTGGTGCAAATATACTTGCTACTTGTCAGCCCAAGCCTGGATATTGTCCAGGTCTTGCTGCATTTGGACATGAACTGCTTCAGTATATGAGGAGTCACAAATGGTGCTGAATGTTGTACAGTCATCTGCAAACATTCTGAATTCTGAACACATCATGGAAGGAAGGTCATTGAGGAAGTGACTGAAGATGGTTGGGCCTAGGATGCTATGCTGAGTAACTCCTGCATTGATGTCCTGGAGCTGAAATGATTGACCTCTAACCACCACAGTCATCTTCCTTTGTGACAGGTATGACTTCAACCAGCAGAGCGTTTTCCTCCTGATTCCCATTGACTCCAGTTTTGGTAGGGCTCCGTGATGCCACACTCAGTTAAATGCCTTGATGCCAAGGGCAGTCATTCTCACCTCACCTGTGCCATTCAGCACTTCTGTCTAAATTTGAACCAAGGCTGTAATGAGGTGAGTAGCTGAGTGACCCTGGCAGATCCCAAACTGAGCATCCATGAGCAGATTATTGCTGAGTGCCACTTGATAGCAGTGTTGATAATCCCTTCCACCACTTTGCTGATGATTGAAGAGTAGACTGATGGGAGTGGTAATTGGTTGGGTTGAATTTGTCCTGTTTCTTGTGTACAGGATTTATCTGGGCAACTTTCCACATTGCCAGGTAGATGCCAGTGTTGTAGCTGTACTGGAATAGCTTGGCTAGGGTTGCAGCAAGTTATGGAGCACAAGTCTTCAGAACTATTGCTGGAATATTGTCAGAGCTCATAGCCTTGGCAGTATCCAGTCCCTTTAGCCTTTTCTTGCTATCACGTATCATTCAGTGGAAAGAATCAAAAGTAGAGAGTAAGGATAACTAGATCTTTTTCGGATTGGCAAGCTGTAACTAGTGGAGTGCCACAGCGAACAGTGCTGGGTACTAAACTACTTACAATCTATTTCAATAACTTAGACAAAGGGACGAATGTATGGTAGCCAAATTTGCTGATGACACCAAGTTAGGTAGGAAAGTAAGTTGTCAAGATGATGTAGAGACTGATGTATAGACAGGTTGAGTAAGTGAGCAAAAATTTGGTAGAGGACTGTAACTTGGATAAATGTAAACTTGTTCATTTTGGTGGGAAGACTAGAAAAGCCGTAAATTTTAAATGGAGAAAGATTGCAGAACTCAGTGGTACAGAGGGATCTAGGTGTCCTGGTACATAAGTTACATAAAATTAGTCTGCAAGTACAGCAAATGATTAGGAGGGCAAATGGAATGTTGGTGTTTATTACAAGAGGAATGGAATATATAAGAAGGAACATTTTGCAGCTATACAAGGCCTTGGTGAGACCAAATCTGGAGCACTGTGTGCAGCTTTGATCTAATTTAAAATAAGATATAATAGCTTTCGCAACAATTCAGAGAAGGTTCACTGGACTCATTCCTGGGGTGAAAATGTTTAATAAGAAAGGCTGAAAGATTAGTCCTTTACCCATTGGAGTTTAGAAGAACGAAGGGACTTGCCTAGGGTGAATACCTAAAGGATGTTTATTCTTCTGGGGGAGAATAAAACAAGGGGATATCATTTAAAAATAAGAACATAGAACATAGAACATTACAGCGCAGAACAGGCCCTTCGGCCCACGATGTTGCACCGACCAGTTAAAAAAAAAAACTGTGACCCTCCAACCTAAACCAATTTCTTTTCGTCCATGAACCTATCTACGGATCTCTTAAACGCCCCCAAACTAGGCGCATTTACTACTGATGCTGGCAGGGCATTCCAATCCCTCACCACCCTCTGGGTAAAGAACCTACCCCTGACATCGGTTCTATAACTACCCCCCCTCAATTTAAAGCCATGCCCCCTCGTGCTGGATTTCTCCATCAGAGGAAAAAGGCTATCACTATCCACCCTATCTAAACCTCTAATCATCTTATATGTTTCAATAAGATCCCCTCTTAGCCGCCGCCTTTCCAGCGAAAACAATCCCAAATCCCTCAGCCTCTCCTCATAGGATCTCCCCTCCATACCAGGCAAGGTAAGAGGTATCCTTTTAAGACAGAGGTGAGGAGAATTTTATTTTCTCACAAAGGGTTGTTGATGTGTGGAATTATCTTCTCCAGAAAGTAATGGAAGCTGGATCACTGAATTTATTCACGGCAAAATTGGACAGATTTTTGATAGGCAAGGTAGTCATGCATTATGGTGGGCAGACAGGAAGGTGGAACTGAGAGCACAACTAGATCAGCATGATCTTAATGAATGGCGGAGCAGGTTCAAATGGCTTACTCCTCTATGTTGTTATAATGGTTAGTTTATAAGGTGTGATACTTGATCTGATTCAGCTGAAACAAGTTCATCAGACAGATAAGTGTCCTGTCATGATAGGTTCAAACCTGTGCTAGGGCATGGTAATGCGACAGCTCTCTTAATGTTATAAAAATGGCATTATTGTTCCACCTAGATACTAAGGGTTTAAGTGTGGAATCACATCTGTATAATGCTCGTTATTGAATAATCCTGGCCCTTGACAAATGATGACAACATTGACACTGATTTGACTGGGTGGACAAGTGGCAGATGAAGTATAATGCACAATGTGCACAAATGTGAAGTGGCTTGTTTTGGTAGGAAGAACATGGAGAGACAGTATAAAATAAAGGGCACAATTCTAAAGGGGGTGCAGGAGCAGAGGGATGTGTGTGTGTACATGTACATAACTCATTGAAGGTGGCAGGACAGGTTGAAAGAGCAGTTCACAAAGCATATCGTATCTTGGGCTTTATTTATAGGGCCATAGGTTGCGAGAGCAAGGAGATTATGTTGAATTTGTAATAACACAATAGTTTGGCTTTGGATGGAGTATTGCATCCAGTTCTAGGTGCCATACTTTAGGAAAGATGTGAAGGCGTTTGCAGAGAGTGCAGAAAAGATCGACAAGAATGGTTTCAGGGATGAGGAACTTCAGTTAAGAAGAAACTTCCTTGGAGAAAATAAGAGAGAGGAGATTTGATAGAGTTTGGTAGTCAAGATCATGGGGGGGGGGGTGTTCTAGACAGAGTAGATAGGGAGAAACTTCCCACTCATAAAAGAATCAAGAATGAGAGGGCACAAATTTAAAGTAATTGGCAAAAGCAACCTGAGGAATAACTTTATCACAAGTACGGTTAAGGTCTAGAGTGCACTGCCTGAGAGTGTAGTGGAGGCGGGTTCAATTAAAACTATCAAAAGGGAATTAGAAGAGGAAGAACGTGCAAGGTTGTGGGGTGAGGGTGGGAGAATGGCACCAAATTCATTGCTCTTTCGGAGAGATGGTACATACATGATGAGCCGAATGACCTCCTTCTGCACTGTAAATTCTGTGATTCTGATAGAAAGTATCCTCAGAACAAAGGAAATACTAAAATATTCTTCTGCAGTGCATTCTTCAGCTCCATTGCTTTAAGTTTACATTTAAAACAGCTGACAAAAGTTTTGGAGGAATGCATTCATCCCTTAACGAAGCTGCAAAGCATAAGGTGTGGACAATAGCTCTGCAAATTTGCTGACGATGAAAATAGGGATCGGAACTACACTCACTGGTGAGTATGGTGAACAGATGCACAGGAACTGTTCTGTCAGGTAAGGATGCAGCCAGAAACAAAGTTTACTGACAGATAAAAGGCATAATGAGTAGGAGCAGATTTGGTCCTTGGAGCTTACTCCACCATTCAGCAAGATCATGGCTGATCTTTGACCTCAATGCCACCTTAGTCACTAATATTTTGTTGCATTTGTTACTCTCTCTGTCCCTTCCTCATCCACTCAAATTTTACCCACAATGCAGAGTCTCAATTCTAGAGTCTTGATATTTTCCCTATTGCTTTTAAATTAGTCCTTTCCCATCTCCACTTTAGTTTAAAGCGTTGTCTACTGTCCAAGTTATTCAATTTGCCAGGACACTGGTTCCAGTGGAGCCTTCCCTAGCAGAACAGCTCCTTCTTTCTCCAGAATTTGTCAATGGCCCATGAACTAAAATCCATGCTGCATTTAAATTTTAATTTGTTTATCCTTATGCCAAGTGGTATATGGCTAAATCAACAATCCAGAGATTATTACTTTGAGATTCTGCTTTTTAATTTGAATCCTTTATCCTTAAATTCTTTGAACAGAACATCATTCTTACTTCTACCCATGTTGTTGGTCCCTACATTGACAATGACAACTAGATCCTCCCCCCCACTCTTAAGTTCTTATTCAACCTGGAGAAGATGTTTTTAACACTAGCACAGGACCTGCTACAGAATCTTTGGAACTCCATCATGGCTGCAGGGAACAGTATGCATTTCCCTGACTATGCTGTTTCCTAACACTATCACATTCCTTTTCACTCCACCTCTCCCTCACCCCACTCCACTTAAACGTTGAATTACTTCCTGACAGATAAATGAACCATGATGTTATGGTCAGTTTAGCCACCCATTATGTAATCCTTGTTTTCATCCACACAGGTAGCTATTACTTTTTGTCTGTTAATCAAAGCAAGGGCTGATACTCCTCCTCCACTACATCCTGAATCCCCATACCTAACTGAATAGAAAGGGGCTGGGTATTGTAGTAGCAATTGAGGGTGTGAACATCAGAACTATAAATCCACATTCATGAGACATAGAACCTGCTCTCTCAAACCCATTCCTACAAATCCATTAACCACACAACCTCTCTTCCTGGTTCTATGTTAGCGGACATTGTAAATTGCTCCCATTCCTTGGACACTGTCCCCCTCTCTTTCAAAACTTCCATCCTCACATCCTTCAACAAACACACCCTTGGTTCTGTCCTTGAGCACCTTCTCTTATGTTTGGATCTGACTGCTATTCATTGGTGCCTTTTGTTACACCACAATTTGAGATAAAATTGTTGAACATTTTGGAACTTTTTGACTTAAGCAAGGACAACCAATATGGTTTGTTAAAGCCAGTCATGTTTAACAAATGTGGTTGTGTTTTTTTGAAAATGTTACCGGTTGCATAGATATGGGAATATATAGGATTTAGAATATATAGATTTTCAAAAGGTATTCCATAAAATATCTCACAGGAGCAGGTCAGACATTGGGAATTCTGTGGTGAGTAATTCACCTCCTGATTCCTCAAATTTTGTCCAACATGTACACGGCACAATCAAAAGTATGATGGAATTCTCCCCACTTGCCTGGATGAATGCAGCTCCAACAACACTCAAGGAGCTCAACACCATCCAGGATAGAACCGTTTGCTTGATTGGCATCCCATCCACAATCTTAAACATTTATTCTCTCCAACACTGATGCACAGTGGCAACAGTGTATATCGGTCTACAAGGTGCGCTGCAGGATCACACCAAGGCTCCTTTGACAGCACCATCCAAACCTGCAATTTCTACTAACTAGAAGGACTAAGGTGGCAGATGCATGGGAACCCCACCAAGCCATATGCCAACCTGACTTGGAACTATATTCTTTCACTATCTCTGGGTAAGAACCCCGGAACTCCCTTCTTAACAGCATTGTGGCTGTGCCTACATTAATATAGACTGCAGTGGTTCAAGAAGGTGGCTCACCACCACCTTCTAAAGAGCAATGAGGGATGGGCAATAACTGCCATCTTGGCAAACAACGCCCATGTAATAAGTCCTCGGAGACAGAAGTCCCCTCACCAAAATCCCTTTATTTACAAGTCTGACAACAGCATACAGAGTGCTTTCAGTTAGCAATCTAGGAGTCCCAGAGGTACTGACATTCCTGGTTAAGTATAAAGCAAGAGGCTCCATGATTGGCCTCTCACTTTGGTCCTTTAATCAGTGAGTTCCTATTCTAACAGGCCACCTCAATTGCCTGATTAAAGTCATTACACTCCCCCCCCCCCGCCCCCCCAAAGTCTCAAGAATCCCCTTGGCCTGATCATCTCACGGGTCTTTTCCTCTGCTTCCACGCTGGGTCCGGGTCCTCCAATTCAGCCTCTGACATTGGAGGGTTGTATCGGCTTGGCGCTCTTCTCTTCTGCAGTGAGCGCCGGAGAGCTGGTTTGCCCTCTTCCTCCGGCAACGGGAACAGCCGCTGCTTCGTCCGCCATGTCCACTTTGGACTCCGAGGTTCCCACCAGGGATGCTGGAGAGGTGTGGCTGGACCATCGGGGAGGACTCTCCCTGGCCCTA